>NW_028270138.1:685000-860000 GCF_056152115.1 Neolamprologus brichardi | reverse complement strand
ACATGTTCGTTTAGCGAGCAGCCAGTGATGAAGGAGACCTGCTGCTGCTGCACATGCGTCCTGAGATGGTTTCCTGTGATGGCTCTCTGTGTCGTGGTCACAGAACCATGCCGTGAGATGGTCACACTGTTTCTTCTCTGTGATTCGTTCAGCAGCCTGACAGCCACTAAAGTGATTCCCCACTCTGACACGGGCTCAGATTTCTCCCACAGTGTAAAATGCAATGAAGCAGCGAGAACGATGTTATCACACAACGTTAAGATGGGATTATCCCGCTGCACAGATAAATGATTTAACCTTCCTCCAGAACAGTAAGAAAAGGAAGCACAGAGCACTTTAAACCTGCGGGTCACACATCAGAGAGCGCAGCACTCACCCTGGCTCCTCCCACAAACGCGGCCGTCTTCGTGGCCTCTGCGAGGTTGTCGTAGACGTTGGGGTATCGGATGCGCTCGTAGACCCGGTCTCTGCTCAGCACAGGTTCGTGGCGTGCAGTCAGCAGGGCCTGCTCTCTGCAGGCACACAGCAAACAGAGCTTTAACGTTTAGACTGGCACAGTGACAGATCCACGGCCCTCGTCTCCACAGCTGTGGAAACAAACCTGTGATGGATGAGCCAGTGGAGAGGCAAAGATGGAGGCTAATCTCTGTCTTCACACTGCGCTGCATCTGCACACGCTAACATTTTAATTAAACAGATCGCTGCTCTGTCTCACCCTCTGAGATTAAACTTTTGGAAGAACCCCCCCCCCCCCCAAGAAAAGCAGCTCTGCTTTCTTGAAGCCGCTAGAAAAATGCAGCAGGCTGTCAGTCGCACACCTGAGCGCACAACAAAGGCACTAAGATGAGGTTTGTAGAGACGACGTACCGCTGGGCTCTCATCTCTCTGGGGTCAAAGGTCAGGAGAGCATCCGTGGAGTCACCCTCATCGCCTCCTTTGAATCTCTTCCTCTCTTTCTTCTCCTCCCTTCGATACATCTTCAGCATTTGTTTCTCCTGCTCTGATTGGATGGTCACCTGGCACCCGTAGGTGGGCTTGGTCACTTCAGCGCCGACCTTGAGGCTGAGATCTGAAGGAAAAGCTCATCGTTAGTTCTCAGCAGCGCGCTGAAGTCAGGCAGCGATGCTTTATCAGTCTGTGGTGGCAGATCTGGCAGTGCGAGGGTTAACGTGGCCGCTGCAGCCTCCCTGCTTGAGACACAACAGCTCAATAAAAGCAGAATTGCTCCTGAAAGCAGATGAGATCTCATGATTGCACCGCGGCCGGCCTGATTGACTGAATGATTTCTTTTTTATCTCACCTAGCGGCTCTACCTGCCGCACAGCCCCCCTCTTCCTGTCACTCTCACCCTCCCAGCTCCTCGTCATCCTCTATGCACCAGTCCTTTATTGGCCCCCTCTCTGGGAGCTATTGTGCCTGGTTATACGTCTCTAACAGTGACTCCAGGTTTCGAGGACTCTCATTTCCCGAGCGATCACAGAGCTATAATTGTGCTGAGAGCGTCAGCGACACAGATCAGGCTGTTTCACACATTACAAACAGCTTATGGTCATTACCAGCTTTTGGGTTTGGTGCTGCTGTATGGCAGCTCTGACATGCCTGTCTGAGAGATTCATGGATGAAAAAGCTAAACACATTTCTAATGTTCCTGTGGAGCAGCGTCAAAGCAGGACGAGTCCTTTACACTCACACATTCACATTTCTATCACAATCTTGTTGTTCTTGGAGGCCCAAAACACTATCAGTCAAACACAAACAGCGAACTCCACGCCACCGTTAGGACCCTCAGACAATGAACTACTGCAGGAGACATCATCACGTTCATGAATACATCCTTTTCATTTCTGAGCTGTCAGGGTGTAAATGAAAGTGTCTCTGGCTTCCCCGTGTCCTCGTGTGTCCTCTGGGCACTGTAGAGGTGGGAATCACCATACATCCCACGATACGATATTATTGCAATTTTTAAAAATATTTTGTGATATTCAGATTCTGTACATAAAGGTAAACTTTATCAATATTCATTTTCTCTAATAACAAAGTCTCACACTCAGTCTTTCTCTCATTTCAGTTTTATTGTTGACAAACTGAACGGTTTGTATTACAGTCTAGTCCAACTTAACTGAATCAACCATCTGGTACAATTATAGCTATTCTGAACTATGCAGTTTATGAAAACTATGCAGCCCCTTCAGCAACTGAAGAATTTGAAAGTAAATTAAAACAAAATATAATTTTACATTAAATAAAAAAGTTTTCAACTTAATTAAAATAAAACATGTCTTAAATTAAAATAAGTAAACTGTCATGTTTATTAAACACATTTGGACAGTGAAGGAATGTCAGGATTCTTGCTCAGAAAAAGGATCAACATGCTCTGAAGTCAGAGCACAAAAACCTTTTTGTAACAAAGTATCGATTTCTGCTGTCCCTGTATCCATACATTATTAGCAAACAAAATATCACCATGCTACACAGTATCCATTTTTTCCCCACCCCTAGGGTACTGATTATATTAACTAGTGAGTCCGTGCATGTGAGCGACACACAGCTCTGTATCCCTGCTCTTAGTAAAGTCATATAGATGTGTACTTATCAGAAGAGAAGAGACTAAGACACCACCCAGACCTAACAAATGGACATTAGATGATGAGTGGAAACTCATAAAACACTTGCATGAGATGTGGCCTGTTTCATATAGTGACTCATACATGATTTACTGGTTTCTCATTACTTTCACATATTGTTTTAGTATCCAAAACATGCAAGTTTCATTTATAGAATTTTTCAAGGGATCTTATATCTGTTTCACACACGACAGATACAAACGTTAGAAGATTCATAAATATCTTTTCCATACGGGCTGATGTGTTTGCCTGCAACATTTGTGCCAGTTACACATTCCTGCAGTCAGAGTCATTCAATGGAAACGTGACTGCAGGAATGATTGGCCTCCGATCGCTCAGCAGACATTCATGTTGTTTTCTTGCTGCGTTTGCTTACATGGAGAAAACAGCCCTGAATCAGCCGAGCTCGTGTCTGCTCGCTGTCACGCGGTCGTCTGCGAGCTTCTGTTCTGGTTATGGCCCGAGGACGCCCGTGAAAGCTCGTCACAGCAACACGAGCATCATCGCCTTCTTCTTAAGGTTGTCAGAGAGACAGCTTCCTACATCCTGTGGACACCTGCTGTACTACATCTGTACATTAGGGCTGCCACAATCGATTATTCTGATAGTCGACTAATCAGATCATCATCCATTGGACGTAAAACGTACAGCTTATTGCACCAGCAGCATCTGCTCTTATATAACTATCATTAGCTTACAGCTTTAAGTGTTTAAGGTCTGTGCTAACTAAAAATAAAGACAAGATGATAGTTTATTAAATTTGAATGAAATTTGCAGATTGTTTCGGTGAAGTTTAATAAACTCCTTGCTATCTAAAATATAACAGGACACCGGAGTAAATTCTGGAGCATCTCACACTTCTGATAATCAGCTGTCTGCTTGACGTTTATTCAGCTGTGTAAAAACTATAACTTTAATCTCAGCCAAACCGATTTACTCAGGAACAAATAAAATACTAAAAAAAGCCAAACAATAACATTTTTAAGTTATCTAAGTGACTTATATATCATGTTTAACCTGAGTAGCGAAAGACGGCGGTGGGTTTGAAAACGATTTGCCGGGAGTCCGGTGTTCTCACGGCTCTAGTGAGCCTAGCCCCCGGCTAGCTATCGAGCTAGTGGCTAACAGACCTGTCCGAAAACGTCGGAGCGCTTTTGAAAATATGTGGTGTCTTGATAAACTGAGCAGATATTTGAGGTTTACACAGCTACATTCTCGCCTGAAAATATGTTAAACGTTTATTTTGTGACCCAGAAAGAATAATAAGAGTAATATTAAAACTAACTAGCTGCCGCCATTGTTGGAAACTGAGCTGGGCTGCGCTATGAATTCTGGGACACAGCTTCTTCTTCTTCGGGGTTTAACGGCAGCTGGCATCCTTGTACATGCAGTGCTGCCATCTTCTGTTTCAGTCCGTTATTACACTCTTAAATCCTACTACTTATTCCTGCGTCTTTCAGGATCTTACAAAGCTTCAAACGACGCGTTGAGGATTTTGATAGTCAACTAATCGTGGCAGCCCTACTGTACATACATGCTCAAAGGCATTTGTACACAAAGTGCAGGATGGCAGGCTACCTCTGGGTATGTACAGGTGCTTGGACCTTTCCTTGCCTCGATGATGTTTCCCCATCTCAGCAACCAATGTTGAGAACATAATGTCCTTACTCAGCTTCAGGTTTCTCAAACCCAGCACATTAACCAGAACACGATGTTCCTATCAGCTGTTTCTAATCAGTGAGGCCTAAAACAGAAGGTTGTCACATGTATCCATGTTAAATGTTATCTGCTGTAATAACAAGTTACTTTGTAACATCCAACTAGGATGTGAAGCCACGTTCTTTCCTTCCGTTAAACAGCAGCCTTGTAAATGTTAGCGGCCCGGCAGGCGGTTCCTCCCGTGTTCCTCCCGTGTTCCTCCGTGTACACGGAGACAGCAGGAACAGGCAGATGTTTCCACTGCCCACGGGAGCCTAGAATCAGCTCATCAAAGTGTGAGGGCATTAAAATGTACCACACTGGGCACGACTGCCTCAAATATTTCTTTCCAAAACTGGTCAAACACTTCCTGCATGTGTGTCCATCTCGTCTTTTAATGGCGCGTCCCACACGGCGCCGCTGACACGTGGAGCGGAGCCACCGAGAGAATCTGCTCTGATAAACATGCAAGTGCCAAACTGGAATTTAAAAAGCTAATCAGCAAGAGACAGGCATTCGCACTAAATCCCACTCTTCTTGATGGCATGCAAATAGTGGAAAATTTAATCAGCCTTTTTTAACCCCTCCTGATTTCACCCTCAGTTGTCAAGGCAACAGTAATCTCAAAAGCTGTCTGGCAAGTCCAATTTTCCGACGCTGATCGGGACTTCTCAGAAATTGGCTGACGTGTGAAACGGCACATGGGTGTGACCAAAATCACAACTGAACGTTTCCACGCTAACGAGCTGCGCTGTTACTGTCCAAGTACAGTTTACAGCCCACCAGTGGGTTCCAGTAACACCACCACTGTCCCAGCTGTGGGTTCACCACAGCTTTGCTTCTGAACATGTGAGGTGACTGACAGATGTTTTGCACACTTGCTGTCAGACTGAACATGGCTGTGTCCAGTGGGGCATACATGTCTATGTTAATGGTGCTTTCAGTGAAACCATCTGCTGAGCATGACCTCATCAGTGTAGTGAATGTGACAGCTGCAGGTGGCGTAGGCTCCTTTCACCATCATCATGTAGGCTCCTCACACTGATGACCTCTGACACCTCGCTCCCATTCATGAATCACTTTTCATTCATTTTTTGGTTTTCCAGGTTTCCACCATGATAATAACCTTGGTGCTGTCACGTTGCTGTGACTGTACAGGCCAGAGTGGTGAAAGCTTTCCACACTCCTTCCTGACACGACTGCTGCAGTTTGTGGTCAGAACGAGCATGATAAGAAGCTCTGACTCTGAGAATAATCACTGTTTGGTCACATGTCCTCTAAGGAGAAAGTAGAAATGATGTTTGCCTCTGGTGACACGAGTATTTCAGGGACGACCGGGCACGTAGGATTTTTTAATCACAAAAGTTTGAAGCCTAATCTTAAAAGTAGACACTATCTCTACTTTCAAGATTAGGCTTCAAACTTTCCTTTTTGCTAAAGCATATAGTTAGGGCTGGACCAGGTGACCCTGAATCCTCCCTTAGTTATGCTGCAATAGCTGCTGGGGGATTCCCATGATGCACTGGGTGTTTCTTCTTCACTCACTATGTGTTAACAGACCTCTCTGCACTGAATCATATCTGTTATTAACCCTTAGATGCACAACCTACCAGCACCTACACTCTTCCACGAGTGGGGTCAAAAATGACCCCAAATAGAAACGATGCATTTTGCTATAAACTCTGTTTTTATTCTTCAAAATCTTTAAAACGAAGAGTTGTAATATTTTAATATTTGAGGTAATCCTCATAAAACATGTTTGTGACACGAGACCCTTTGCATTTTTATTTATTTTTTTCATTAATTTTAAGAAATTGCAGTTTTTGTATCACTTTTGTATGCTTGCTCTGCATATACTGCAGTGTAAGTGGGTCAGTCAGAGCTGCTAAGAATGAAAGTTTCATAGAGATTCCACAGGAACTGCCCTGGGTCATTTTTGACCCCACTTGTGGAAGAGTGGGGTAGTGATTCAAAAACTGCATTTTTTTTTTAATTAATGAAATAATAAATAAAAATGCAAATGGCCTCATGTTACAAACATATTTTATGAGGAATACCTGGAATATGAATATATTACAACTTTGCATTTTAAAGATTTTGAAGAAAAACAACCCGTGGGGTCATTTTTGACCGTGTGCATCTAAGGGTTAACCTCTGTCTCTCTTCCACAGCATGTCTTTATCCCGTCTTCCTTTTCTCACTCCAACCAATCACAGCAGATGGCCCCGCCCCTCCCTGAGCCTGGTTCTGTCGGAGGTTTAGCTGATGTAAGGAGATTTCGTAACCCAAATTCGAGTCAATATTCTTTTTTTTCTTATGTCCATGAAACATATACTGGCACAGATCACTTCTTTCTGGACAAAAACTCCTTTTAGTCACAGACTGTGATTACAAGGCCATGGTCGTTTCAGATCATTCCCCTGTTTCTTTCCCAATGCCTGCTCTAAGTATCCGCCATGGAGATTCAATCCAGTGTTGTCAGCAAACAAAAAGTTTCTTAATTATATAAGGACCCCAGGGACGTCACCTTCAACTGTTTGGGAATCCCTAAAAGATATCTGCGAGGCCAAATCATTTCATTTTGTGCAAAACAAAAAAGAATAGAGCGCCTCTCTCAATTAGCTGATGAAATTACTGAACTAGATGCTGTATATAGCCATTCCCCTGATCCTGTGTTATATAAATGGAGGTTACAATCAAACTGAAAACAATCTCATATCTACAAAACAGGCCGAGTATCTAATTTCAGAGTTTTGTAGCTACGCGTGTGAACATGGAGAAAAAACATGCAAGCTGCTAGCTCATCAGCAGAGAACAGCTAATCAAGCTATCCTTGAGATGCAGAATGACCAGGGAATAAGGTGCACGGATAACCAAGAGATAAATAACAGTTTTCTAAAATACTATCAGACTTTATACAGCTGCCCCAGCTAACGATGATGCAGCACTGAACATTTCTTTGAGAAACTTGATATCCCTTCCTCAGGAGAAGATGTGACCACCAGTTTGGAGGAGCCTCTTATGTTGAAATTGAAATGGCCATAGGGAGCATGCAGTCTGGAAAATCTCCTGGCCCCGACGGGTATCCTTCAGATGTTTTCAAAACGTTTTCTAACCAATGGATTTCACTGTTAAAATCTTTGAAGAATCTTTCCTCCTCCAACAAGGCATCAAGCATTTAGACTGTGGCTCATACCGTCCAACATCTTTGTTGAACACAGACACCAAGATCTTTGTCCTCCTTTGTCCTCAATCGTCTCAGACGGGCTTTATTAAACAATAGGTATTCATGTCTTAATATTAGACGTTTATTAAATATAATTTAAAGGCCTGTCAAAGGTAATGTTTTGGAAACGGTCATTTCGCTTGATGCAGAAAAAGCGTTTGATCGGGAGAGGATGGGATTTTCTTTTTCATACGTTTGAGAAATTTGGCTTCGGGAGTAATTTTGTGTCTTGGATAAAAGTATTGTAATGTTCCCCTTTAGCCGTTCGGACTGACAATAATTTGTCCCCCTGATTTGAGTTCCAACGCGGCACACGACAGGGGCGCCCTTTGTCACCTCTTCTTTTTGCCATCGCGATTGAACCGCTAGCTGTTGCTCTGAGATAATACGTTGATGTTGAGGAATACATCGAGGGGGTATCGAACATAACGTCTCTGTTTGTGCCGACGACATGCTTTTGTTTATTTCCAAATAGCCTCCCTAAACTTTTATGTTATTCTTAAGGAATTTGGGACAATTTCTGGATACAAGGTGAATTTTGGGAAGAGCGGGGCAATGCCTATAGGAACAACAACTGGGGCATTTTCGTCTATTTTAGCTATAACTAAATATTTAGGTGACACAGAACCACAAAGACTTGTATAAAACTAATTATCTTCCTTTATTGTCTTGGCTAAAAGAGGATTTTGGAAAGTGGGAGTCCTTGCCTCTTCTGCTGGGTGGTAGAATCAATATCATCAAGATGAGTATATTTCCTAAATTTCTATATTTTTTTTCCAATGTCTTCCAATTTTTTAACTAAGTCTTTCTTTAACAATCTGAATAGTCAAATTTCTTCCTTCATTTGGAACAAAAGCCACCTAGTCTGAATATTACAAAGACCGTGGTGCGCAGGGGGCTTAGCATCTAATATAAGGCATTATTGTACTGGGTAAAGGTTCATGATAGTTAATTATCATGGGTAACACTGGAGCAGTGAATCCTCCCTGCTGTCTTTGCTGTGAGCCAGATCAGCCCTGGCAGGACCTCCAGCTTTACCACAAACCCTCTCGTCATCCACTCACTGACATTATGGTAGAGAAGGCACTTTAAACAGACTGAACTCTCCCTTATTGCACCACCGCATAGACATTGCATGATCTCTCCATCCTTAAAGGACGAGGCATTTAACAAGTGGACAAAGCTTGGAGTAACTTCAATGACTGCTCTTCTCACAGATCTTCTGTTCACTTGGACAATTGGTGACTAAGTTCAAGATCCCTCGGTCACATTTTTTCAGGTATCTACAACTTGGGAACTTTGTTGCTTCTAACACTGAGTGCTTTCCGTCCTGTGCACCTCCGTCTCTTTTGGATGATGTTTTTGATCTTAAACTGGACGCCAAGCGGGTTATAAGTGATGTTTATGAGCTGTTAAGTAGCTGTCCACACTGCAATCTCTTAGGGAACCATGGGGAAGAGATCTGGGCCAACAGATTGCAGACGAGACTTGGCATAGGATCATCAATAGGATGTTTTCATCATCTACCTGCCTCAAACATGTGGTGATTCAGTTTAAAGTGGTTCACCGTCTCCACTGGTCTAAAACTAGACTGAGCAAAATCAAGGCTGGGTTTGACCCCACATGTGTCCGGTGTAGACAACAGCCTGCTTCTCTACTTCACATGTTTTGGACTTGTCCAAAATTGGGTAGCTTTTGGAAAAGTATATTTGAAACCATGTCCAAGATATGTGGCATTCCAATCACAGCCTGTCCATTCATGGCCATTTTTGGGGTGACGCTTTATGATGCCAGTCTTTCTGAATCACACTCTGGCCTTCTTGCACTCTTTTGGCCGTAGGTTGATCTTATTGAAATGGAAAGAGCCACTTCCACCTGTCTATGCGCACTGGGTTAAGGACGTCATGTACAATACTCAGCTGGAAAAGATCCGCTACTCTGTAAAAGGTTCGGCTCGGACATTTTATGACATATGGAAACCTTTTCTAACTTACTTTGAAAGTTTAAATCCAGATACTATTGCTTAATGTGTGTGTTTTTTTGTTTTTCCCCTTGCTTGCATTCGTTTATGTTATTATTTACTTTTTATCTGTAATTTTATTTTATCTTATTTCTTTCTTCTTCTCTGGCTGGGTTTTAGTTACACTGTTCTGGAGGGGGGGCTGTTTGTTAATACTGCTTTAATTGTAGTTAAAAGCAATTTTTTGTTCAATAAAAAGACCTTGATCAAAAAAAGGCGTGTCTCTCATGAACACCCACACCTTCTGGGGTGGATGAAATGAACTTACACGTAACAGCTCATCTGATTAGTCGCTCCAGTAACTCTGCTTCAATGTTATCTCTATGGCATATATGCTAACATGCTAACAGAGTAGAATATCAGTCAAAACCCCCGATGGTCCAGCTGCAGTCCTCACCATAACAAAGCCAATAACACAAAGTGACAGTATCTCAGTGCTTTATAGATTTATCATGACCTTGTGTTCCTACTTGGCCATTTGAACTGATACTGGTAATTATGGTAATTATGTTTTCTACAACTTTCAGGGATTGGTGCCACCTGACGGTTGTACAGCCTGGAGGCTGAGGGTTAGCACTGGCAGCTGCCAGTCTTGATTTGTTATTTATAGTTTGATTGACATGCTAATTAGTAACTAAAATAAATGTAGTGGAGTACACCCTGTGCTCCCTTTGCAGAGCAGCCCTGCACACTGCAGAGAGGGGACGGGTGGCTTTAATCAACCTGCAGATAGTTTTACTATAATCAGCTACATGTTCAACTCTCCCTCAGACTAAGCCAGGAGTTTGTCTCCATGCAGGCAACTGTTTGCAGCTTTTTAGTTCATTTATTTTTGTAAAACAACAAACAAAACCTCCCTCAAGTCCTTAAGAAAAGTTAAAAACACAGGCCGACAAAGCTGACAGACAAACGGAGAAATGCTCTCAGTTCTCAGTCATTGTTAGGGAATGAGGTCAGGGCTGTGACTACCACTGCATGTCGGACCAGTCGCATGTCGGACCAGTCGCATGTCGGACCAGATGCATGTCGGACCAGTCGCATGTCGGACCAGTCGCATGTCGGACCAGTCGCATGTCGGACCAGTCGCATGTCTGACCAGTCGCATGTCGGACCAGATGCATGTCGGACCAGTCGCATGTCGGACCAGTCGCATGTCGGACCAATCGCATGTCTGACCAGTCGCATGTCGGACCAGATGCATGTCGGACCAGTCGCATGTCGGACCAGTCGCATGTCGGACCAGATGCATGTCGGACCAGTCGCATGTCGGACCAGTCGCATGTCGGACCAGTCGCATGTCGGACCAGTCGCATGTCTGACCAGTCGCATGTCGGACCAGATGCATGTCGGACCAGTCGCATGTCGGACCAGTCGCATGTCGGACCAGATGCATGTCGGACCAGTCGCATGTCGGACCAGTCGCATGTCGGACCAGTCGCATGTCTGACCAGTCGCATGTCGGACCAGTCGCATGTCGGACCAGTCGCATGTCGGACCAGTCGCATGTCGGACCAATCGCATGTCTGACCAGTCGCATGTCGGACCAGATGCATGTCGGACCAGTCGCATGTCGGACCAGTCGCATGTCGGACCAGATGCATGTCGGACCAGTCGCATGTCGGACCAGATCCATGTCGGACCAGTCGCATGTCGGACCAGATCCATGTCGGACCAGTCGCATGTCGGACCAGATGCATGTCGGACCAATCGCATGTCGGACCAGATCCATGTCGGACCAGTCGCATGTCGGACCAGATCCATGTCGGACCAGATGCATGTTGGACCAATCGCACATCGGACCAGTCGCATGTCGGACCAGTCGCATGCTGAATGAAATGAAGGTTCAATGCAACAATGTGTGAACTGTTATCAACAGGAACATTAAGCAGACTTAATGCTGGATGATAAGAAGTTTGGAAAGACTGCTGAGATGGTCTACTGTAGATTCAAATGTAGCACCAATCATCTGTGTCTCTAAGACTCATCATCATTATCTGACAACAGCGTCTAAACACGCCCAGCTTCACTCCCTGATGGCGAGGAAAGTCAGCTGGACACACAGAGCAGGTTAAATAAATAACAACCATCCAGTCCACACATGCAGAGAAATACTGCAGCACTTTGTTACACAGTGCTAATATTTCAGTATCCTCTAATACCACCATGCAACAGCATCAGAGTTGTTAGCCTTTGTTGCTAACACTGCTACAGTCAGTCACAGCAAGCAGAGCAATGGTGCCTGTGTAACCTTATACTTCAGATACGTTTAAAACTGCAGCTTATTACCAAGGACATCTGAAACTCCAGTGTTTAACCCTCACTGATAAAATTCTCCCTTTAGGCTAGTTTTACTGTGCAGGACTGTCAGTGCAATAAAATCCAAAGGATGCAGTCATGTTAGGACGCACTGAACACAGTACTTCTCTTTCTAAGAGTCTTCCCTGCCATGGGCCTTACCTGATGGATAGACAGTCCTGTCAGGTTGGATGCGGAGGAGGGAGTCAACAATGGCCGCCCTTCGCTGCAGAAGGGTTGAGATCATGTCCAGCCCCTCTGGGCCGAGCAGCTCAAACAGCTGGAGACAGGAACAGGAGAAGACAGTCAGTACAGAAAACACATTTCTCATTGGAAATGAATAGACTAACAGGCTTGTGAGGATCAGTGGAACAACGCAGCATCCTGATCCCTCGTCTATAAGGGTTGGTTTCAGAATGGAGGCTGTGACAGAGAGCACAGCAAACTGGTCACCTGGTCTCTGTCGAGGCCTTGCTTTGCTCTGTGAATATCTGTTCTATTCACGTTGGGAGTGAGAGGAGAGGTGATGTCCTCTCAGTGGACGGAGGGTTTCATCTGCTCACAGGGATTTTTTAAATGAACTCTCATGAATCCTGGCCTTGGAACTGACTGATTAGGTGTGGGCTCTGCAAGGACAGAGACAGACTTTCTCCTTCAAACGGCTTGTGTGCACTCTCCATCCTTCAGGCAAACGTTAACTGTGTAATGAGTCTGCATGTGCAGAGCTACGGGTCAGCAGTGGCAAGGTCTGTGTGGTCTGCTCATTTCAGTGAGCAAATGGAACAAAAGAACCAGGATGAGTGGAGCCGAGGCACAGGAGGGCATCCTGAAACCACGTGCACAGGAAAAATACTCTAAAGATTCCTTTTCAGGAGGATGGTGGTTCGATCCTGGACTCCTTGGTGCTGAAGAGAATTACACAGTGATGGATGAATGTGGACAAGTCTATGCATGGAATAAAGTAGCTTTAATGCAGCTTTGGAACATCAGTCCATTTACCTCATCAGGATTTTTTATTTGATTCACCTGCTGTTAACATCCAAGCAGCCATGAAATAAGAACAGTACAGAAGCAGTACTTACCACTGTAACTGTAACTGTAACTTATCTGCACCAACGACTCGATAATTAACACAGCTTAACTCATTTAGGACGGCCTTACTAAACCAAAGAGCACTTTTACATTAGATTACACTGATATTAGATTTTTATATTGAACTGTATGAGAACTAAATATAAACTGACAACACGTATGATACTGATGTATGACCAAACATAGGGCTGGGCCATATCATACCGTTCACGGTAATACCGGTATAATGTTGGGCAACGATAAGAAAATGAAATATGGCGATAGAATATGCGTAAAACACGCATGCGCAGTGCCTTTGTTTACATACGCACATGGAGGAAAAAGCCTGACGGCGACGCAGAATGAGAAGAGCGAAAGTGGATCGTTGAATGAAACAGATGAACCTGAACTGGTTTTTAAAAATGCTGCAGCTTCACTGGTGTGGAACTGGTTTGGCTTTACTGTCAGATACACAACAAAGCACTATTTTTGGTAGCGCATGCTAGCGGGCCGTCGTTATTACCGTGTTTTTGGAAGATACGGCACTTTGATTTTTCTGAAAGTCGACAGAGCCCCTTATAATCCCGTGTGCCTTATGTATGAACTCTGGTTGTGTTTACTGACCTCGAAACGATTTTATGTACATGGCGCTCGAAAATCTGTCAAATGTTTCAGTACGACTTTGCTAAGCTACGAAGCCGCACCGCTTGATGGATTGTCGGAGCATTACGGCTATAGTAGGCGGAGCCTCGCGGAGTGATACGTACTGTGCTTCAACATAATATTACCGTATTGTGTGTGTATGACCTCTTTTTAAGTTTTGTGGATATTATACATGGTTATGCTGAGGATATGTCGGCCAGTTTCCACTGGAAATGCCTTTTGGTTAAACTGTCAGCGAGGAATTTGCATTTGCACTGTTAAATATTTATATAACTTTAATGCACATAAAAAACAGCTGCTTGTTTAAGTGAAAATACATTGATGTTTTTCTTTTTGCATTAATAAAGTTGTGGAGTTGTAAAGTATTTTGTCTCGTGTCAGTTATATCGTTATTGCAAATTTTCAAATGTATATCATGATAAATATTTTTGGTCATGTCGCCCTGCTCTACTGAACTTATCGATCTATTAACGTGTTTATAGGCGTTTTCCTACAGTGTTGTTAAAAAGGTTTACAGTGTATTTAAACCCTGGAGAAGCTGGCAGGTTTGACCGTCTACACACATTTTAAAAAGTTGTGTAAAATGAATAATTCAGCACTCAGATGAAGCAACAATGCAGAGTCCTGCGTACAGAGGATCCACTCTCACAGAGCTGGGCTCTTCTACCACAACAATGTTTAAATGACACCCAGCTGATCGACTCAAAGTTGCTGAGCAGGTAGCATCACCACAGGAGAAATATGAGAACAGTGATATTCTGAGCAGAGCATCAAATCATGGCTGGACTAAAGGTAAGAGGGGAGAGTACACTGTGCTAACTTGTGTCTAAAGCACAAACAGCAGACCGAACTATCAGAGGATCGATGCATCAGGCTTTGTTCACTGAGAGACTGAAGAGCAACTGTATGAACAATTCTCACACTCTGAATTTAGTAAATGAAAATAATCATGTCATGTAAAGAAGGAGAAACAGGGAGGAAGGCTAACACATGGCAGCATGGCGCGGTGTATCCCAATGAATCACACTAAAGGTGGGTAAATCAATATGAAGGTGAAAAACACTGGCAGACAATGAATTATACACAGAGAAATGGGAGCATTCACCAGCAGTGAATCATCTCCACCCTGATAAATGAGAAGCAGTGCTCCACCCTCGGGTTTGATCTTTGTGGGGAACTCAGACGGAGGCAGAATAATGAGCCCAGACACATCTCCGAGCTTTGAACAGCTACTTAAGACCACAAGCTCTGACTTACCTGCAGTAAAAGGTTCCTCCACTGCACATTTACTGAGAAAGGCAAACATCCTCATATGATTCAAAGCTTTTTGAAACTCTCAGATATGCTAGGATAGGATGAACGATCAGTCCTCTGAGTCGTGTTTTGGACCTGATCACTGCCAGATACACTTCTCAAAACAGATCTGACTACATCCAACCAGAAATAACAGGAAGTGAGATCATTAGGTTATGGATTAGTACCAGTACCCGTATTAGTACCAGTGCCAGTGATAGTGTCAGTATCAGTACTAGAAAAGCAACATTTAACGAGTATAGTCCAACTGCTTGTGGTAAACACAGAAGGGTTGGTCGTGATTTCCAAATTTCCAGACGTAATGTAAATAAATAAATAAACAGGTGTGGTCCCTAGGTTCTGTAAGCATGCTGTTGTTGAGTTGATATTAAAAAAGAGCAGTTTGGATAATGGCAGTGTGTCTCTACGCTCCCAATTTTGCCTAAAATTCTGGAAAAAGTAGTTGCAGATCAACTTTCCGCTTTTAGAAAAATCTATGTGAAATCTATGACAAATTTCAGTCTGGTTCCCGTAAATGTCACTCAACATAAACCGCATTAATTAAGGTCTCTATTGACACTATGATGTCAGCTGACTCCGGAGCATCCACAGTCATGGTTTTGCTGGTGTTAACATCTGCCTTTGACACCACTGACCATCCTGATTAACAGGCTCCAGGCCGGTGTGTCCGTTCTGGCTCTGGTATCATCAGAAGACATAGCATACATTTACACTGCTATGCAGATGACACCCAGCTCTATCTGTCCATGAAGCCAGATAACACACACCAATTAGTTAAACTGCAGGAATGTCTTAAAGACATAAAGACTTGGATGGCCGCTAACTTTCTGCTTCTTAACTCAGATCAAACTGAGGTCATTGTACTCGGCGCTGAAAAGCTTAGAAATTTGGTATCTAACCAGATTCTTACTCTGGATGGCATTACCTTGGCCTCCAGTAACACTGTGAGGAACCTTGGAGTCATTTTTGACCAGGATATGTCCTTCAACGCACATATTAAACAAATATGTAAGACTGCGTTCTTCCATTTGTGCAACATCTCTAAAATTAGAAATATCCTGTCTCAGAGTGACGCTGAAAAACTAGTTCATGCATTTATTACTTCCAGGCTGGACGACTGCAATTCATTATTATCAGGAAGTCCAAAAACTCACTGAAAAGCCTTCAGCTAATCCAAAATGCTGCAGCAAGAGTCCTGACAGGGACTAGAAAGAGAGAGCAGATTTCTCCTGTTTTGGCTTCCTGTTAAATCCAGAATTCAAAATCCTGCTCCTCACATACAAGGTCTTAAATAATCAGGCCCCATCTTATCTTAATGACCTTGTAGTACCATATCACCCTATTAGAGCACTTCGCTCTCGCTCTGCAGGCCTACTTGTTTTCCATTAGTACCTACTCGGATCGACTCGCCACAGTTTTCGGGGTTTTCATTAGTACTTGGTACCGGGTACTAAAATAGTTCCTGCACAGCGATCCGAGCAGGTACTAAAACGTGATGTCATCAGACCGCATGCTAGCAACTGGCTCGTCAGTGGCGTCACTCGATGAGTCATGAGAGAGTCTCATGAACAAAAATCAAAACCACCATTTTTGAAACCCGGCGATGAGGGAGATGGCTACAAAACCGACGCCGTGGTCCCCGAGTGTGACGAAAAGCCACAGAGCGAGCAGCAGGTGTATCATTGCCTCCACCTTTGTTCTACAGTTTGTGTCGTATACCGATTACGTCACAGGACACTCGGCCGCGTTGCTATGACGATGACCACGCATATTAGGTGGTAATCTGCTGTGATGGAAAACCAGTTGATGTGAGTAGTAACTAATGGAAGAAGTCAACGTAACCTTAACATGATAAAGATATAAAGTTTCTGAGATATCGCTGCTACTGTACTGAACTCCCCTCACTATGAAATGACCAAATCTGTATGTAACTAAATGGCTTTGCAGTGCGCGCTTCCCGCCTGCACTCAGCACCTACCACAAAATGTCAGCAATCCAAGGTCAGCGATGAGAAATAATAAGAAGCGAGTTCCTCCATTGTTGGCTTTAATGCCACAGAGTGCAAAGCCTTTAAACTTTAGTGTTGACTTTGGAGTCACACAGAGGTAGATGCATAGAGAGCCTGCAGGTGCACTCTCACAGTGTGTTTCTGTGTGTGTCCCTGCACACACACACAGCAGTCTACACCTGAGGATGTCTGTGGGAAAGTTGGCTTCCAAATGTCAACTACGTGAGAAACATTGGAAGCAACTGGAAGCAGCTGAAGTTGTACAATTCTGCCTCTGTGCTAAATTGATAGGAGGGCTGTGGGGTAGGGGCAGCATGAGGACGGACCAGATGAAAGCTGCACATATAAGTGTTGAACATCCACAGGCACAAAATGCAACGGTTTCCTGCTTCATATGAGAATGTGAAGAATAGCAAATTAGAGGTTCAAATAGGGCGAGAAACAGACCCAACGAGCAGCCTCATCTGCTTTACAGGAAGATGTAGATCCAAACAAGACCCTGCACAGGAAATCCCTCACACAGAAACGACTTACACTCCAGTGTTTGCACATTAAACAGCTGTCACTCTTCAGGGCTTCACCATGTCTTACAACGGCTACGTCACAAATATAAAATACAAATATAAAAACACGCTCAGTGAGAGATTGATTTACCCATAATGCACCACAGAATGACACAGCATCTCAATAGTCTTGATATTTATTTATAATCACCTCTGTTAGTCCTGTGATCCGTAAATATTAGTGCGATTTCTTACATTTGATAATTAAAAATAAAAATAAATTCTGTAACATATTGCATTGTTTAATCCAGCGGTCTCCAACCTTTTTTGCGCCACAGACCGGTTTATGCCCGACAATATTTTCATGGACCGGCCTTTAAGGTGTCGCGGATAAATACAACAAAATAAAACTAGTACTGGTACCAAAAAAAAGAAGATTTATTCATAACACACGTGAAAAGACCCAGGAAAACAGAGTTAACAATCAAAACGATAACAAAATAACGCTGAAAACCGATAAAAACCCTGAAAACCAAACATTTCACACCTGAGCCTCAACTCTCGCGGCCCGGTACCAAACGACTCACGGACCGGTCCGGGGCCCGGGGGTTGGGGTTGTCCTGGAGCAACTGTAACCCACATAATGAGTTTAGGGATTAATAAAGTATTCTCAATCAACAGCAAGAAACCCCAAAAAGGTTGATTCTGTTCATCTGGACGTGGAGTTTTCAGACTGCAGCTCTCTGTGATCACTGGTCATGACGGTTATACGATTATTGCATGTTATGATCAGGAAGAGCTGCTGGTTTCAGTCATTGTTTAAATGTCCTGTTTATCAGGCTGGAAACCTGCAGTCAGCTGATGAGTGACGGACGTCACGTCCAGATGAACAGAATCAACTTTGTGGGTAAATGAAGGTTAAAACAATTTAGCAGCTATGGTGTCGAGCTCACGTTACTGCACAAACCTCGTGTCCACTTCATGCTTAAAGAACATCAGCTACGCTGATTGTTTTGTGACTGTATGCTTTCCAGGGTGTAGATGATGTTTCCATGGAGCAGAAGCACAACAAGCTGCTCGGTCTAAACTCTACACAACAGCACACAAAGTCTTTGCAGTACAAATGTAGTCACATCCAGATGTTACTGGTCTGACAATGAGAAAAGAAAGAAGAGGCGGACACACAGCTCCATCCCTCACTAACAGCTCCTTCATCTTCATGTCAGGAGGAATTTAAATGTGTGCGTAAAGCTTCAGTTTCATCAACACTGAAGGATTCAACAGTTTGTAGATGTTAACCGGTCAAGATAAGCAATGACCTGAAACCATGAAAGTTTGATTTGACAAAGTGAATATTTGCAGCCATTTTCACACCTACAGTGTGTTTACTGTGGTCATGTTCACGATATGAAGGAACAGCACTGGAGTTACACTGGAGCCAACGTCTCCAAAGGCTGTTTGTCTGCACTCATGAAGAGGAAGAACAGACCACAGCCTGCTGTGAACACACGGTAGACTCGATTTTATTCATTTAGATGATTTCACTGCAGAATCTACTGAAAACAGACACCACCAAACATACCCTGAATGCATCGTTTGTTTGGCAACACAGTCAAAGATGTGTTCAAATACTCGTGGACAGACAGGGACTGAAAGTAACCTGTGACCAAAGAAAACAGCAAAGGCAACACAACGAAAACCTCACAGCAACAAACATAATCAAATAGGGGTTTTTATAGTCGATTTATCGATTAAAATCGATTCTGGCTTGGATAACGTAAAATCGATTCATTAAAATCCTGAATCGATTTTTTAATATAAATTTATTTTGCCCGAAACACCAGAATCTCAGGTGAAACCTCACAAACCAAACAGCTAAGACAGTAAATGAGAGCAGGAACACGAAGACGTAAACACACAGCGCGACCCGCGGATCAGAATCAGTGAGATGTCGCCTTTCTCACGGTCGGGGCTGAAAGCCGACAGCTCGCTGATTCTGATGTTTCGGCGGGTCCGCGCTTTGTGTTCACGCCCTTTATGCGCTGATTCAGAAGCTGTTAGTTTGATCTCTCTACAAACAATATTGACCGAACCAGCAGCAAAAGAAGATCCAAACTAGCTTCACATAAACATCGTCATGGATTCACTCTGACTTTTACTGTTTTGCTTCGACCTCGATGCACCGCTCTCTCTCTCTCTCTCTCTCTCTCTGTACTGTTTTCTGCGTCTACCATTGTTTACAGCGCTGTCGGCCGACGGTTTTTTTCCCGTTTTACATTCTTCCGAAAAGAAAACTTAATTTCTGCCGGTCAATACTGAACAAATTGAAACTTTTTAAAATTATACAAAATGCAAAATGCTCAGCTGTGTCTCTAATAAAACCACTGTAACTTCAGAGGTAATGTTCATGTGTTGATTAATGGTTTTCTTTCGTTTTTGATGTACTGCAGAATATTTTTATAAAATCCAGAACAGGAAAATCACCTTCATGTTTTTCTGTTTTATCTTCAGCTGCTTTGACACAAAGGCCTCTGCTGTGATGCTCACCTTTGATAAAGTCTGGAAAGTGTCAGCTTCCTTTTTATAGATACAAAAAGATGTAAATGTACTGATCTGAATTATAATATTTCTGACTGTCAAAATTTCCCCGATTCAAATCAAATCGAATCGATTCAGGACCTTGTGAATCAGAATTGAATCGATTCTAGAAACCAGTGACGATACCCAGCCCTATAATCAAACCTTGAAATCCTTTGACACCTACAGCTAAAGCTCCGTGTGTTCACACACCAGCAGCCCCAGTAAGAGCCTCGATATGGGATCAAAGCAGTTATCAGGAAAATTATGGATACAAGTGAAAGACAAAGACATCCTGTTACCTGGTGAATTTACTGTAACACTGTTGCTACCATTCTCTAGTAATAGTTCATCAGTGTCCCATCAGGGTCACACAGTGGGAAAAACAAACGCTAGTCAGGCACTGGGAACACTGGTACATCTCTCCTTATGGTCTCAACTGTGTGCACATTATGAAGGTCAAATCCACGTGTAAGTCTGAAACGTGCAGAGATAAAGGCCAAGTACGGTTTAACAGCCAGGACATGATAACTGCAGCGCTGCTGAAGGTCAGCTCGACAGAATCGATAGATGTCGCACAACAATAAACACAACAGTGGGAGGTCAAACTTCACAGAAATGCAGCGATGAAGCATCACAACAGTCAGGTTTATAATCACGCGTATGACCTCCGACCCCGCTACGAGCCGAGCACCGTGGAGGACGACGTGACAGCAGATAGTGCTTTAGAGGTGGGGTTCACACTAGATGGTAAATGGCCTGTACTTGTATAGCGCTTTACTAGTCCCTAAGGACCCCAAAGCACTTTACATATCCAGTCATCCACACATTCACACACTGGTGATGGCAGCTACATTGTAGCCACAGCCACCCTGGGGCGCACTGACAGAGGCGAGGCTGCTGGACACTGGCACTGACCACCACCAGTAGGTGGTAGGTGAAGTGTCTTGCCCAAGGACACAACGACCGAGACTGTCCAAGCCGGGGCTCGAACCGGCAACCTTCCGATTACAAGACGAACTCCCAACTCTTGAGCCACGATCACCCCACTAGATGGTCCAGGGCAGGATGATGCATGTCCCATACCTGAGTGTTACCATAACAACCAGTGTAGACGCTGTAGCGCTGGTGAATCTGTCCAAACGATCTGATTGGTTCACATGAAGAAACAGTAAATATGACAGAGGTACAGATTTCTGATGATACATGAGGATAAAACCCTGAAACACCAACTTCAACACTTCTACATAAAACGTGTTCCTTACTTTGATTTATGTTAATGCACACGTCATATATTAATATCAATAATCAATACACGTCATATATTGACCTTCAGGGTTGATACGAGCAGCGGTACTGACCTCGTTCTGCAGCTCATCGTTGCTCCTGTGTGAGGCCAGCATTTCAAACAGAGACGTGCACAGCTCCTCTGGGTTGGAGGACATCATGTTGCCTCCACACAGGTATTTATCTACTTCTGTCCTGAGGATGGAGCCATCCCCCGGGGTCAGGGCGCTTCCTGTACTGGACGCGGCCTCCTCATTGATGCCCTTCTTGCCGCTCTTTTGGTTGTTGAAAAAGTTGATGAAGTCCAAGCTCGCACTCTCTTCCTGGATCCCGGAGAAGGGCAGCCCCTCCAGTGGGTCGAGTGTGTACCCGTCATGTGAGAAAGCGATGTTGCGCCCAAAAGCGGCGCTTCGGTCCAGGTTGCGGCAGGAGCGTTGGCTCTGGAGAAAGTCTTCGACTCGGGAGTCACCGAGCAAAGCCACCAGTCGACCCACGGAGGCGCAGGACGCTTCAGCTGCCGATGATGGAAACGGCCCGAACATGTGTTTGATGGCCCGAGTCTCCTCTGTGCCAACGTGGTCTTTGTTGTGGAAGGTTTCAAACAGAAACACGGCGGCGCTCTCACCCACCGCCTGACCGAGTTCAGAAGCCACTGTGGAACAAGCACATGCCACAGTTAGCACGGCAGCGTTACACAGAGTCTACAGTGAGGTCCACACATGTTTGAACAAAAGCTTTGGTCATTTTATATTTGCAAGAACCGAGAGTTTGTAAAGGCATCGAACTCTGACTGCAACCCAAAACAGGTCTCCAGACTCGAGACAAACTGAGGCTACGTCCACACGTACACGGGTATTTTTGAAAACGGAGATTTTCCGTTTTCGTTTTAAAAAATAATCCCGTCCACACGTAAAGGCAGAAATGAAGGAAAACGCTGCTAGGAACACGCCAAAGCAGCAGGTGGCGCTATATTCCTAACCGTGCAGAAATGTTGGCCAATCAGAAGTCTAGAAGCCTCGGTGGGAAAAAGTAAACAAAGCTGGGGCATAGAAGCAGAACCGAGTCGTCTGTGTGGAGGAGCAGTAGCTGTGTGTATATGTAAGCATTTAAACACTGCAGAGACAATTAACAGTAACAGTGTTGTAGAAATTCATTTCACCGAAACAATAACGTGGCGCACAGTGTGACGTCAAAAAAGGCGCACACCTTTGACGCTGCGTTTTCTGCGTTTTCTCCGTTTTTCTCGTCCACACGTAAATGCAAAAACAGAGTTTTTAAAAATCTCCGTCTTCAGTGACCGAAAACGCCGTTTACGTGTGGACGAAAGGTGCAAACGCAGAGAAAAATCTGCGTTTTCAAAAATACCCGGGTACGTGTGGACGTAGCCTGAAGGTAGAGACACCTGTAAACATGCAACAACTGAAGGCAACTGCAGCAAAGGCGTGGCCGAGCTTCTCATGGAAGCAAACACTGCACCTGGCTGCAGACGCTCCCGACTGCAACAAACCTGCACATCCAACTATTCAAAGCACAGCTGCCAGTTCTACCCTCAGCCTCCTGCCTGAGTTATGACACTGACAAATGGTAAATGGCCTGTATTTATATAGCGCTTTACACAATCATCCACACATTCACACACTGGTGATGGCAGCTACATTGTAGCCACAGCCGCCCTGGGGCGCACTGACAGAGGCGAGGCTGCCGGACACTGGTGCCACCGGGCCCTCTGACCACCACCAGTAGGCAACGGGTGAAGTGTTTTGCTCAAGGACACAACGACCGAGACTGTCGGAGCCGGGGCTCGAACCGGCAACCTTCTGATTACAAGATGAACTCCCAACTCTCACAATCGCCCGTGGCTCAAGAGTTGGGAGTTCGCCTTGTAATCCCAACTCTTGAGCCACGATCGCCCAAGATTGTGGCGCGACAAGATTTTCAAAAACTGCAACCCGACGGTTGAAGTCACTGAGATTCAAACTCATCAAAGCTGCCCCGTTCTCGAGTCATTGCATTCACAGACTTGGGTGTCCACACTGCACTGCAATCACATCAACTGTTCGAGTATACAGAAGTAAAACCCATGGATGTACCCGCCGCACAGAAACACCAAACTCTACCTCCTACATGAACTCTGTTATACTGTCCAGTCATAAAAAGCCAATAATAGCAGGAAAGAAGGACGCAGTCACTGATCAATCGCCTCATGTAAATGCATGATGTAGTTCAGCAGCCACATACTGCCAACAGTATCAGTCGACTGGCTTCAGCTGTTAGCATGAGCTTCTGTCAAAAATTCTCATTTCTGCCAAACACACAGGAATGAGAATTTCCATCTGAAGGGAAAATGGATGTAATGATGATCATTTTAATGATGACGATTATTAGGATTGCTGCAACAATCACCTTTACCCTTTCTATTACCATTAGCTGTGCCTAGACAGCAGCACTGCTTTATACGGCCATTAAATCTGTGCACGGACTATTAATAGTGCTAGAAAGAGTCGGCAGCTGTGAGCAGGCCAAACACGAGCTAACTGTTTAAAGTTCCTGCACCTCATTTTAATATTATTCCAAACAATTCATACTTTAGCAGAACTGCACTTAAAAAAAAGAAATGCAGCATAATTGTCCAATTAGAGGAAAAAATGTCAAAAGGACAGAGGCAGACTGGAGCAAAGAAGGCTGGAGAGGCAACGTGAAAACAGATGAAAAGGATTTAAACCAATTAAAACGGCCTAAAAAAAGCAGCAGGCTCGTGGTTGCACGTTACAAACACAATGGCTGCTTTCATCCTCGAGAGCATCCTGAGAACAACTTTTCATTTGGATCGAGTCACAGTTTGAGTGCAGCTCCAACACACAAACGAGCGCACACACTGTCAGTCTGACTGGTGAGCAGAAATACAGCCAATCAGATCCTCGCAGGGTTTCCTCAGGAACACATGGACAGACTCTGCCATCAAACATGCTGTTTGGTTTGAGCTCATACATGCTGTAGTGGGAGGCTGCTCTGTGTTTGAACAGTACAATAATCACATGATCACATTAACAGCTGAGAGACTACAGCCATTAAAACTACCTGCAAAATCTTCCATGCTGCTTTTGCAGAGAAATCCCCTGAATATCACCTACCAACACTGCATGATGTCATGCTGGCCCCGCCCTTCTTTATTCAGGGTTTTAATGAAACAGGCATTCTGAGGTTTTCATGGACGTTTCTCCAACACAAACACAGACACAGCTGAGGTGTAGCTCCTTACCCATCTGTTTGGCTGCCAGGAGCAGGCTCTTCAGCTCCTGGCTGGCAGCTTGCTGCTGACTTTTGTCCTGATGCTCGGTGCAGAAATGGACAATCTTCTGCCACGTCAGGCCGTCTCTGGCGAACAGCTCCTGTCTCTTCAGACGCTTGGCCTAATGAGTCACAGAGAGAGATGCAATTACACTTCAAGAAGAGCAGCACTCACTGCTCTGATCACAAGTATCTGGAAATGACCACCTTTGGTTAACAGCACTGTGGATTACTAACAACACTGTATTTCTAAAGTATTTCTATTATATTTCACTGAGCATATGAAAGCCCATACTATTAATTATACAGGCCCAGTTTACTGACTGTGGGCAGCGTTCATCAACAGAGACTGAATCATGGCTCCACTCCCAGCCGATGACACTGTGAGTGATGTGGAACAGCTCTGTTTGTTTTCATGCTGATCAGTAGGGCTGCCACGATTAGTCGACTATCAAAATCGTCGACGACTGATTTAATAGTCGATGCGTCGTTTGAAGCTTTGTAAGATCACAAAAGACGCAGGAATAAGTAGTAGGATTTAAGAGTGTAATAACAGACTGAAACAGAAGATGGCAGCACTGCATGTACAAGGATGCCAGCTGCCGTTAAACCCCGAAGAAGAAGAAGCTGTGTCCCAGAATTCATAGCGCGGCCCTGCTCAGTTTCCAACAATGGCGGCAGCTAGTTAGTTTTAATATTACTCTTATTATTCTTTCTGGGTCACAAAATAAACGTTTAACATTAGTGATGGTAAATTTGATTCTTTTTACTGAATCGAGTTTTAATGAGTCACTCACCAAAGTGAATCGGGTTTTTTGAGTCATTTGATTCACTGAGTCAGTTGACCAGAGAGTGCAAAAAATGTACATTTTCACTCAAACTTAATTTGTTTCTCTTTTCATGTAAATCCTACTGCTAAGATGAGTGATTCTAAAAGAAAACAACAATTTTATAGAGAAAGAGCAAAAACATTTCTAAAATTAAGCAATTTCCTATCAAAATTGCTTAATAAACATTTATTTTGTTTATTTTTATTTTATTAGTATTTTCCTTAAATATGTTAAATATATATTTTCTCATCTAAATGTCCACTGAAATGTGAGCCAGGGGGCGGTAATGCGCCTTAACATTGGTTGCCAACCAAGAAGAAGAAGAAGCTGTGAGCCAGGAGGGAGGGGGTGAGTAGCTCAAATGTGCTGTTAGCATGTTAGCAGAGCGATGCTACTGTGAGGTTAAACATGATATATAAGTCACTTAGATAACTTATAAATGTTATTGTTTGGCTTGTTTTTAGTATTTTATTTGTTCCTGAGTAAATCGGTTTGGCTGAGATCAAAGTTATAGTTTTTACACAGCTGAATAAACATCAAGCAGACAGCTGATTATCAGAAGTGTGAGATGTTCGAGAATTTACTCCGGTGTCCTGTTATATTTTAGATAGCAAGGAGTTTATTAAACTTCACCGAAACAATCTGAAAATTTCATTAAAATTTAATAAACTATCATCTTGTCTTTATTGTTAGTTAGCACAGACTTTAAACACTTAAAGCTGTAAGCTAATGATAGTTATATAAGAGCAGATGCTGCTGGTGCAATAAGCTGTACATGTTATGTCCAATGGATGATGATCTGATTAGTCGACTAATCGCAAAAATACTCGGTGACTAGTGGACTATCAAAATAATCGTTTGTGGCAGCTCTACTGATCAGTGCTGATCTCATTTACTGCCAATATAATGCTCGTTGTTTCTGCTTTTTCACTGACACCAGAGCAGTGTAGTTCACACGTGTCGTGGACTCTTCATGCGCGCTCAGCGTTCAGGACGTCAGGACAAGCATTAACATAACGACTCCGTTACAATCAGCATCTGCACGTCTTCCAAAGCTGAGAGATAACGTTGGGCTGACTTCAGCTTGCTTTTCCACGGAGAAACACTTCCTGCTTAGAGGATTTAACGAGTGCTTAGCTAGCTGAAGATCAGTGGTTGAATAGCATGCTCAGTTTCATTTCAAATATGAGAAACTAAAGAAAAGCAGGGACACCTCAGTTACAAACAGTAATGCTGACTGGCAGGGAAAAGGAAACACAGACACAAATATATGGACGTCATCAGTGAGCAGTGGACAGGAAGCTGGCAGGTAAAGGTGAGCGTGCAGCACCTCAGCTGACCTTCTTATTAGTTTCAGTAAGAATAGATCCCGTATCCTACATGCAGATGGGAAGTATGGAAATAGCATCTTCACTGCAGAAAAGACGACGTTTGTTTGTAGGTTTAGTTCTTAGAAAAAGAATCTGCAAAAACTGGTTTTGGTCGTTCAGAAAAACGAAACAGCAAAATCAGTCGGTGTGGCTGAAAGACGAGCGACACTCTTCATCATGTTGGACTGCAGCTTTTGCTGCTAAGGGCGGCACAGTCACTTATTAGCTTTAGAGGCAATTACTTTCACAAAGCACCAGTTAAGAAATGACATCATCATCTAAAACTGTGTTCTGTAATTACTCTAGTTATCTGTGTCTAATAAGATAAAGTTTAGCGACTGGTTTTATTTCCAACAGCAGAAATGACAAACATTTCACTTCTGTGTCAGTAACTTTGTATTCTTAACCTCTTCTGTCAAGTCTGGGATGCATTCCAATGACTGCTCGCCACCAGCAGCAGGAAACTTTGTATCCATTCAATAAAAATTAGTTGTTACTCTGAGCCATCAGCAGCCGCTCAAAGGCCACCTCGTCTGCAGCAGAGCCAACAAACAGATCATCACCAGAAGCCATGTTACAGAAAGGTTTGGGTCACAAACAGCCAATCACAGCACAGCTACAACATCTCTGTCATATGACAAACATGTTGAAATCACATCAGCTGCTTGATATCAAATATGAAACATTCAACTTTCATTACAGATGCTGAGCTTTCGTTTCATTTTACTACAGATGTATTCAGCCTGTTTGTCCCAGACTGTCCAGTCTGAGACAACAACATGTCAGCTCGTCCTGGGCGATAGTTTCAGCCTGCACTATAAGACACACAGCAGGTGCCGTGTCAAACTTCCACGCCGTGTATTTTTACAGTTTTGGAGTCAGTCGGCTGCTTTACAGTGTTTCTCCAACAGGGCTAAAAAAGCAGCAGGCTCGTGGTTGCACGTTACAAACACAATGGCTGCTTTCATCCTCGAGAGCATCCTGAGAACAACTTTTATTTGGATCGAGTCACAGTTTGAGAGCAGCTCCAACACACAAACGAGCGCACACACTGTCAGTCTGACTGGTGAGCAGCCAATCAGATCCTCGCAGGGTTTCCTCACAGCTGATGGACAGACTTTAACACTGGACTACACCATGCTATCAAACATGAGCTCATACGTGTTATACTGTAGTGGGAGGCTGCTCTGTGTTTGAACCTTCACATGGAAGTCGTGCTCTGGAGCCCCACAAGCTCTTAATGGATTCATTTACTTCTTCTGAGAATTCAAACTCTACATTTTCAGCCAAGGAAACAACTTCCTCGAGCACAATAAATGAACAGTAAGATTATAGTATATAAAGTATTAAGAACTGCTTGCATAGATAATCAGAGGGTTAGCAGCAGCTCGGTGATGTTAATCAAAGGCACCTGAATAAAAGCACAGGTGTGGCAGGTCACTGGTCTGAATCATTCAGGTGTGCTCGCACAAGAAGAAGCACTGATCTTAACTGTTACTGCCCACTGATCTGTGACGGCATTCCCAAACAATCCATCAGTGGGAGAAATTCTTCATGAGTGGAAATCAGAATCAGATTAATTTAATAATCCCTGAAGAAATTATGTGAATGCTCAAGACAGCTGTCAATCTTTCCCCAGCAAACTCAACCCAAAGGCAGACGCTGCAGGGCTCAGAGGAGCTCGGAGGAACTGTGGGACAGAGCGCAGCATGACTGAACAGAGTGAACAAGTATGGCTGCCGGGAAAAGCCTCCTCTCTACATCAGCAGCACTTAGATTTGCAAATCTGGGATTTTCTTTCCTCTGTTGCAGCGAGTTTCTCGTCTCAGGCTGATAAATCAGTGTGTGTGTGTGTCTGTGCGTGTGTCTTTGATGGAAACAATTTGGACAGGTGGCTCGAGCCACCTGCTAACCAGAGGGTTTGTGGGTCGATACCCGGCTTCCAAAGTGTCCTTGGGCCAAACACTGAAGCCTACGTTGCTTCTGATGCGTCCGCTGCACACTAACACACAGGAGCACAAAAGAAGTGAATGTGTGTGACTTTCTATAAAGTGATCTGGATGGAAATAAGAACACTGGTATATTTAATGAAGGACTTATTTTTTTCTTAGCAGCGCATTAATGTTACTGTGCAAATATTAATGAATGAGCTCCACTGCGCTCTGAGCAGACATGGCCAAAGTGGAGATGTCTGGTGAAGACCTAACACAGAATGTGTTTATGGAGGGCCGAATCACAACAACCATCACCTCACGCTGCTTTATACTGTGAGCTAACCCAACAATAATACACAGGAAGTCCCAGCAATCAGACAACCTCTATTAGCAAGCATTTGGCAAAAGTGGGAAGGAAAAACTCCTTTTAACAGGAAGAACCCTCCAGCAGAATCAGGGAGGGGCGGGGCCATCTGCCACGACTGGTTAGGGGTGTGGGGAGGAAGACCGAGCAAAACACAAACTGTGGAAGAGAGTAACTAAAGTAATAACTAATGATTAAATGCAGAGTGGTGTATAAACCCAGTGATTGAAGAAGAAACTCCCAGTGCATCATGGGAAGCCCCCAACAGCCTGGGCCTATTGCAGCATAGCCAAGGGAGGGTTCAGGGTCACCTGATCCAGCCGTCACTACAAGGTTTATCAAAAGGTTTTCAGACTTTCTGACTCGAAGGCTTTAAGATGAAAATGTATCCTACCCCTTCTAATAATGCTCTAACAGATACGATGACGTAATCACTGAAGATACCTCAGAAAAATCAACCAGAAATAAAGAGTGAGTAGCTGTACTTACAGATACATCTGTGGGCTGGTTATGAATCATTTATCTTTCATGATTAAAATGTTATTTGTGAAGAAATTCATTAAGTAATTGCTCGTCAAGAATACAGTAACACTGGGCTCAACAGAGCTCTGACTCTTTTTATAGAGCAACATGAAGCCAGTCTGTTAGTAACACACTGGTTTGTCCAGGAAACCTCACTGACACACAAAGGTCATTATCAACACATCTATAAACGATTGAGTCTCACCTTTAGATCATAGAGCTGTTCGCTCAAGTCCTCCTTCTTGCTGACACTGGAGAAGGACCGAAGTGCTCCTGTGAGTCGAGGAGGAGACATCGTGTCTGTTTCCCTCCCCACACACCTGCTGTCCTGGATCTAGGTTCTCCTGGATCTATGGTTCTTCTGGATCTATGGTTCTTCTGGATCCTGCTGACATACAAACACAACAGTAAGATGAACCTTCAGTGTTTCTACGTCCACAGCAACTCCAAATACAAAGCAGCCAAAGGGCTTTGGACCTATGTGTGGCGACACAACAGCCACTGATGTCGTGAAGCAAACGTCCGTGTACAGTGGTCGGTGTGGTCACGGTACCCGTGAACAGGCTGGCTGTGGGAGAGTGAATGAGACACTTGGGACGAAATGATCTGGAAAATAAAAACTTCTCGGTGAACTGACTGGTTTGGTTTATAGTATCTACAGATTCATGTTGTCTCCGGAAACTTAAAAGGTCCCGGATTACAGGAAGTCAGGTGGCTAACACAAACATGTCCAACAGAAGAATAATGCACGCGCCTTAGTGAACGTGCCATAGCTGACTTTTATAAGTTCTCGCGCGACTATTACACACAAAGCTAACGTTAAGCATGCGCGTTGCTAGCTGGCTGTCATGCTGCCTGCTACATCTCTTTAAAACTCACTTTTAACACTGTCGTCACTGTTAGCGCAACAGCAACTGCGACAGATGAGTCTATAAATCTTTCACGACGTGAAACTTACGCTTCAACTGCTTCCTAAAGCGCCACGTACAAATCCAACAGTCGGTGTGTGAGTACGCTACCGGCAGATGTCAACACAAGGTGCATGTAAACTAGGGATTGTGGGTATTGTAGTTTAGACGTCCAGCGGCTGTATAGAGGGCGTGGATAAAATGACTACATTACCCGCGTAAGCAGAGAAGGTGCGTTTATAGCTCACACCGAATGCTGTTCTATGGGCGGAGTTAGTCATTGTAAACGGGACATGCGGCTGAAATGAACAGTAAACTTTAGTATCCTCTCTGCTATATACAGTACAGGGAGACGAGACGACGAGGCTCCAGTTCATTCAGTGCAAAGGCAGCATAATAATTAATATACACTTTAAGACTAAGGTAAAGGTAAAAGGAATAAATATACACTTTAAAATTAAGGTAAAAGCATCAATAACGGTCTGAATTTACATATAAAATTTGAATGATTCAAAGTGACCTTGAAGTGGTTTAAAATAACTAGCGTAGCAGCTTTACAAATCAAACCAGTTCAAGGTACGTGTCCATGGTTTTGGAGTCTGCAGACTTTTCCTTTCTTTTGCCATCTCCGCTCTATGATTCTGATACTTTTATTCTTTAAAGGCAGCTTATGATTCATGACCCGACCTGATGCTGAGCACATTTTAATCAGCACTAAATCACCTGAATTTTTACTTTCCACAATAAGTAGTTACAGTAGCAGTTTTTGATACGAGCGGTTGGTGGTGGGGGGCGGCACCAGACTTGAGTGTCCACGCTGCCCACTGGTGATGAACATCAGTCTTTTATGGCTGAGAGATAAAAACTGGAGCAGCTACAGTGGGAGGAAATGTACAGAAGCTAATGCCAACAGATGCAGGATGCACTGACACGACATGTAGCTGAACAGAAGTCTCCTTATCTCTACCATAGAGTCATAGTGTCCAAATAAAACAAAGGAGCAAGGAACTGTGCAAACACACAAATAGAATAGAATAGAATAGAATAGAATGAACCTTTATTATACCACGGATGAGAAATGTCGGTGTTACAGAGCTCTTACAGCACGGGAAAATCAAATTTAAAGGAAGACACAGGGTGGTCCTGTAAACATAAGCAACTGAAGTTCGTATATACAGGCAACAATGTGCAGGATAGGAAACAGAGATGTGTATAAAATGTACAGTGAACAAACAGACTGGTGAGTAAGACGACCAAAAGCATGTTAAGCTGCATTATAGAGTCTGACAGCTGCTGTCAGAACGACCTGTGGTAGCCTCCGTCCTACACTGTGGGGGTAAAAGTCCACTGCTGAACGAGCTCAGAGCTCGTACAGTCTCACCCTTTAGTTCGGCCGCCAGTGTAATCCACAGCTCAGTCTCCTGTGTTGCTGCTAGCTCAGCCATTAGTTCGACTGCCTGCTCACTCCATCACTCAGTCGCCTATAGCTCAACTGTCAGTCCACTCAGTGATTCAGCCATTTTCAACGACTCATCCTAAGCAGGGAACACACTTCACTAAAACATCTGCTGGTTCTCAAACACCGGCCTTCTTAGAGACAGTAACTCTCTCCAGGGCCTCCTGGAGCCAGCGACCCCTAGAGGCTAAGACACCAGCACCAGCTGCTTCACCTGGGAACTCTGAGCAGTCTCAGCCATCATCACCCGCTGAGAGCTCCAGCGAGGTCACCCATCCGCCTCCGTCCTCCGCTGGGTGTGTTGGTGAACACTTTGCATACCGCTGTCGCTGCCTGAGCCGAACCAATGTGCTGCTCAGCTCCTGCCAGCATCAACACTGCCAGGGGCCTCCGTGCTGCTGGTTCTGTGCCAGTCTACGCTGGAGGGTCCGAGGGGCCGCTTCAGCCATCTGCTGTCTGCGCTGGAGGGTCCGTGGAGCCGTCGAGGGCGGCCTCTGAACGAGTTTGTCGCAGCCACTGCCTTTCACTTGGTCGGCCTCCGGACCGGCTTTGTCACCGCCACTGCCTTCAGCATGGCCGGCCGCCTGAACGGTTTTCACGCCGCCGTTGCCGTCTGCATGGTTGGCCTCCTGAACTGTGTCCACACAGCTGCTGCTGATGAAACCTAGAAACATGGCGTGGAGAACAAGGTGTGAACAACAGACGACCTGACCAAGAATGAACAGAAACACAAAGACACACCAGGGTGATTAGGTGGAAACACATGGGGAAACAGCTGACACTAGCCTGACATAACGAGACAAAGGAAGCAAAGCTGACTACACTGACATAGGACACAGACCTTCAAAATAAAACAGGAAACATGAGACACAGACAAGGCAATATAAACTTGACAACATAAGACACAGCATGAAACAGGGAGGGGGAAACTTAAATACAGGGGTAGAAAACACAAAGAGAAACTAGGGCTACGTCCACACGTAAAGGCAGAAATGAAGGAAAATGCCAGGAACATGCCAAAGCAGCAGGTGGCGCTATATTCCTAACCGTGCAGAAATGTTGGCCAATCAGAAGTCTAGAAGCCTCGGTGGGAAAAAGTAAACAAAGCTGGGGCATAGAAGCAGAACCGAGTGGTATGTGTGGAGGGACAGTAACTGTGTGTATATATGTAAGCATTTAAACACTGCAGAGACAATTAACAGTAACAGTGTTGTAGAAATTCATTTCACCGAAACAATAACGTGGCGCACAGTGTGACGTCAAAAAAGGCGTACACCTTTGACGCTGCGTTTTCTCCGTTTTTCTCGTCCACACGTAAATGCAAAAACTGAGTTCTAGAAAATATCCACCCTGGCCGGAGTTTTTAAAAATCTCAGTTTTCAGTGACCGAAAACACCGTTTACGTGTGGACGAAAGGTGCAAACGCAAAATCTCAGTTTTCAAAAATACCCGGGTACATGTGGACGTAGCCTAATAAACAAATGAACTACCCTAAAGAACTTAAACATTCAAATAAACTAAAACTTGCGCCATCTTGAACTTTTTCAAATGTGCTGAGGTCCTCTCCCAAAGCCCTCGGAGTTTTAGCGTCATGCCCAGTAGCTCAACTTTTCGGGGACTGGGGTCCTCTGGACGGAGAGCTCTGATATGCCACTCTTCCAGTTTTGGGGATACAACTTCCAGTTCTTCCATCACAACTGGGACTACGGTAGACGTTAGCTCCTACATTTGTTCCAGCTGCTCCTTCACCTCCTGGTGCTTCTCTGTTTTCTCACGCTCTTTTGTCTTATTGTAGAGTCTTTACCTTACAATATAAAGCACGTTGAAGTTGCTGTGATTTGGCAGTACACAAATAAAGCTGAATAGATTGAATGTTGTCCATGTCTATCACTTCTTCTACTCCTTGTTAACCACCACTGTATCAGGCTGGTTGGCCAACAGCTACCCATCTGTCTGGAACTTTCCACAGGACCACAGGAAGCATTGAAGTCCCACAGGACAGGATTGTTTTCGCTGGTTTCCCATCAGAATTTTGGGACTTTTAATTAATTTGCTGCATCGATGTTGCTGTACACTATCCCAGACATTTGGTGCGTCTCAGTCGAGGGGATAGCAGGAGGATGTAAGCTAGGACTGTGCATACTGCTTCTGAGGCACTTTTCAGTCTGCAACGTGAATCTTGTTGGCTGTGGTAGATTGCTGCATCTGTGGCTCTGATCCTGTGCTGCCGTGATCAGAGTCATTTCTAGCCACTGGTAGAATCTCTCAATTTCTGCCACTAACATCCAGGATTGTGGTTTTAACACCCACTGTTCCTGCCCCCCCCTTTCTGTGGCTTGTAGCGCCTGTGTTTGCCTGAGTGCATTGTGAGGAGTTCTCATGTCTTGACAACCATGGCATCTATTTCTTCCTGTCATATATTTAGAGCTCAGATCTGCTGAAGGTCATTTCGAAGGGCTCATCCTGTTCCTCCGTGCACAAAGGAGGAGATGGAGTCTGGCTGATGGGTCAAGGACCTTCTCAGCTTCTTTGCCAGCTTAAATTACAGTCCTGTCATATCTGATTCTTTGTTATAGGAAACCTTATCACCATACAAGACAGAAATATTTATTATGTAGTAAATGAGGGAAAATAGGAAGCAAAAATTACACACCCTTACAAATTGTTATACGCAGTATGTTCTAATACTTTATTTCTGACACATATAAGGACAGAACGAACCCACTGGGGGTTTGTTGCAATCACATTTCACATATTCACAGCTTTGCATGACAGAATACTGAGATGTTTGTCCAACTTGAATTCCACCCAACATAAACTCAGTTGGCTGAAGATCATTTGGGAAGGTCCTATAGGCGACAGTGCATGTAAACAAATGGGACCAAAGATGCACCACATACATGCACCTGCAACAGCTAAAATAGTAACATAGAGGCTGTAAGTCACAGAGAAGAAAAAAGGCAAATATATATTTGAAGTAAACGATATTCGAGGTAACAGAAAATCAAAACTAGAATATCGTCCAACATCAGAAATTGCTTAGCCTGACAACTGTAAACATTTCTTCCAATTTAAAAACAAAATGTTTCCTTGATGCTTCCCAAAATGTATACGAGTTTTCCAGGTGCATTCACTTTTGTTTATGTGTGCAGCTCGTGTCAGGTGTGGACACACAATGTGTGGATATCTTTTATTTTAGTTGTTTCCCATACAACTTTAAGTGTATGAGATAATAACCCAAATATATGAATCACCTGTAATGGAAATGAATGTTCAGACAAGCGTTCCTTCCTTTTACTTTAGCAAATGCTGATTGTTTCTAGTGATGTGTCGTCGTGAACGAAACGGCTCTTAGAGCCGGATCTTTGACGTGAACGACGCGAGCTGGCTCCTTATCGCGAGCCGTGGGTTGTTTTTTCTTTCTCTCATCCTCTCTCTCTCTCTCTCTCACTTTTCCTGCTTCACTCCGCGTGCGAGGCTTGTGCTTTAGGCTGGGCAGAGGGGGGAGGGGCGGTAGTTACACTCAGTAGCACAGAGAGAGAGAGCCAGGGGACAACAACCAGGGGCGATGCTAGGATCAGAGCTTTGAGGTGCTGAGCACCCAGAGAGCTGCCCAGCCAGGCAAGATAAACTTTACTCGTCACGATGAGACGTCTTCCCGTCTCTGTCAGTCCCTGCATCCTTAAATGTCTCCAGTTGTCCCGAGTTCTCTCTGACTGTCACTTTGGTGCATTTAAACCTGTTCCTCCCTGTCCTCGTCGTCTGTTGTCTTCGTCTCCGTTATCAGTCATCATAATTTTACCATCTCTGTGCAAGTCTGCAAATTTCTTTATTAAATCATAAGATTCTTAAATTCATCAAGTCTCTCTGTGCCTGGGTCCTCGTCACAAAACATGACATCACTGTTTTGTACATTTTAACAATTTAATCCCACATTTGTGAAAGAAAACCAGAACAGTTTTTTCAAAGTCTGTAACAAAACCATCAATTCTGATCAAGGTTATTAAAATGCTGCTAAAGAAGAATGGATTGGAATAAAAATACATATCCTAACCTTAATTACTGGGAGAATAATGAATGATGCTCATAGTGAGTAAAAAGTAAACTGAGTGCATTTTGTGGACAGAGATTCACTTTTAATGTGTATGTATAATATAATACAGATACATACAAATACACTCCCAAAACAGAATAAATTATTACAAATAAATTATTACAAAATATTAATAAAAACTATAAAAATGGAGGCAACTCTGCCTGTGGTAGAATGTATACAATGTATGAAAACATCTTTACTGCAGATGCTAATTTTACTAATGTAATAATACTAATTTTGTGTTGTCAGATTTATGAGTTTCATGCTTTCATGGTGGTCCTTGGGAGAGCTTGACCACACTGTAAAAAGTTTGAGAAACACTGATAAGTGTTTGTGTGCTTTTGGAAAACATTTAAAGCTGCAGTACAGAATCTTTGAAACAAGCTTAAAACGTTTGTAGAAACAGAGCATCTGCTTCTCTTTACAGCTCCTCACTCCACCAGGCTGTTTGGCTCTGTGAGTGAGCAAATGTGATGTACGTACTGCGGCAGTCATACAGACAACTGGACGGTCCAAACGTTGGCCGACCTGTTACTGGCTGAGGTTTCAGTAGAGTTGTGGCTGAACCACATAAAAATATATCATTAATTTTAATCTCCCCGATCAATGATAATGTTAGGTTGGGATGTTGTTAAAGAGGTCAAAATGTTTCAGCCCAGTTTGTTTAGCAGATTCTGTACAGCAGCTTTAATATAGTGAGAACACAACTTCCTGATTGTGAGTAAAATCAGGTTTTTTCTCTTTGTCAGTTTAACAGTTTCTGCCTGTCACTGTTCCCTGTCTGTTTCTTTACCTGGTTCTTCCTGACCTGTTCTTTCTCCTCACATTCCCTCTTTCCTCTCTGCCTCTTTGTACTGACAATCATACACAAATAGATTCAATTAGATGAAAAATTACATTAATATGAAAAAATAATATTAAGATCACTAATAAAAAAGTCCACTCTCAGTGTACTTTCAACCAAAAGGCCAAAACCAAACCACATGAACATCTAATAAAAGATATAAACATTGAAACACTGATCCAACATTATTCTTGATTGATGGATCATTTGATTTTACACTTTTACCTGAATGTGGCTCCTTTTTTTTTTTTGAAAAAACTTCCTCATATCCATTATGAACCTGCTGTCTCTCTGTACACAAACACACACACACACACACACACACACACACACACACACACACACACACACACACAACAGGAGTTATAAGGTTAATGGGCTTTCAGTCAGTTAGTATCCCTTTCAAACAGGACAGTGGTAACAACTTTAGGCTACAGACAATGTAAAGTTTTAGATTTTAAAAAGGCTGTAAACATTTCAATGGGAGCAACAGGACGGTGCTGATTTTACTACAGCAGGACGGATTGTAGGTTAGCTAACATCGTCGGGAAACACGTTTCCAACACTGCAGGTTACCTGGTGTAATGTTTTTCAGCTAAACAGAAACATGGTGTGACTCCTACCAACTATATAAAGAGTAACTGAAGGTTAAATGCAGCCAACATGTCCTGTTTTAAGTCAGACACTCACACCTCCGCTCTGCTGCGTCTCAGCCACCATCGCTCTGGCAGACAGAGCGCTAGAGCCAGAGCAGGAGAGAGCTGGAACAAACCATTTTGGGAGGAGGGGGGATATCTATACTTTTGTTGTTAAAATGTTACGTCTCAAACAAGTACTGTATGCTTTTTTATATTTTTAGTAGTGTGTCACACAAACAGCAAATATTGTCAAACAAAAGTGAAAAAAGTAAGAAATCTGTGGGGGTGCTTTGATTCATTTGTGGGGGTGCTTCCCCACAAATGGGCTAAAATGGCCCCTGACAGTGAGGGATCGACAGGAAAGCAGAGGGAGAGAGTTGGACTGGGACGGGTGGGCGCCCGCTCGACACAGGAAATACTTTAAATTTACTTTATTAATTAAGTTTTAGATGTTCCTGCTCATATTTTTATGTGAGTTACGTCCATTTTTCAGTTTTTGTTGCCCGTCTCCACTCTGCAGTGTTTGTACTGAAGAACATATCAGAATTAAACGATGCAAAGATTGCAGGCTTATTTCATTAACACATCGTTCCAGCTTTGTTGAGGCGTGATTCAGGTGATGGTACACGGTGTCCAGTTAAAGTCTTTTTGGTTGTTTTTGATTTGTTGAAAATGAAGACGAGGTTTGGTCTCATTGAACTAATGAGCTCTGGATCCCAGCGTCTCCCACACACACAGGTTATTGAGGCCATCGGTCTAATGGGGCAGCTATTGTTCAGGAGCCAGAACAGGTCGACCACTAATGACACGGGTGTTCATTAGATCCTGTCTCTAATGTTCTTGTGTATCCACGGTTAGGACACAGAATCAGCGCCTGGCATGCTTTTTAAAGCTGTATGAATAGTTTGATGGAGCACTTCTCCGTCTGTACCAGCATGCTCTCTGAGCAACAGAAGAAGGACACATTTGATAGGATGCAAAGTAGCAGCAGTCAGTTTTGCATCCTTTAAGCCCAACAAGGTTTTTTCAGAAAACCAAACACATCTGCTGCCTGGGAGTCGTTTACCTCCGAGGTGTTATACTCTTACTGCGTCCTTTGTGGGTGCCAGAGCCACAGTTATAGGTGCAGCTTAATCATCCCAAGGATCACCCCTATCCTTAGCTGAGCTACAGCCTCAATCTGCTTCTTTACACGAGTTTGTGAAGCTCCTTTAGTTTTCTTTCCTGCTGCGTCTGTGCCTGAGATGCAACATCTGATAGAGCTCTGTTGTTGTTGTCACGTCTTTGTTTTCACCTGAAAACGTTATGTTGTTTAACAAAAGCTACATAAAGTGCTGAAGCTGTGTGAGCGGTCCCTGAGACTGGAAGCTCGGGCTACATAAAGTCCAGTGTACCTCAGTCCTTCCATATTTTGCCAGGAGGAGGATCAAAAGCAGCCTGCCATGTGCATTCAAACAGACGAGCTCATTCTAATTCATAGCTCACCTACTGTAAGTTAAAACTACAAAGAAGTGTGGCCTCTCACTTCATTTACTTTATTCAAATGTAGGGTTTCTCCTCTCAGCCAGGCCTCGCCTCCCCCTGCTGCACGCATGAGTGCTGTCCACTGAAATCTGGCGATGCTGCAGAGAGAGTGATTCACTCTCTTACTGAAACACACACACATAAAGTACACATGAATAACAACACACACTCTCACACACATCCTGAGACCACACTAAAGGGCACGTCTTGTAAAAACAATGCATCAGTTTGAGTATTATTTATGTGAATATCCCATGTTTGACTTGTCATCCCTGATACTGCTGTAGCCTACGTAAGCCGCATTCCAAGTGAATATGTGTGGATGACATTACCATGGGCAAAGACAGAGTATTATGGGCCCAACTGCACAGAGGAGCAGCACATCTACAAACAGAGTTCATGTAGACATCAACAGGAAACTCATGTGAATCACAGCAGACCCGTGAACGAGCTGGAAACAAATATGTGATGAGGTTTGTTTAAATTACTATTTCTCTGTGATGTGACTTCAACAGCTATGCTAAAGCTGCGCGCAACAATTTGTGCAATGTGCCAATCAAATCCCTGTGGATTATTATAATGTGGATTATTAAATATGAGGTCTCTCTCCTCCAAGTCTCTTGGATACAACTTTTGTTTTTTCAATAGGAAGAGGGTCATGTGACACATCAAACTTATTGGTAATGTCACAAGAAAAACAATGGTGTGCTTGGTTTCAACGTAACTTTATTCTTCATGAGTTATTTACAAGTTTCTCTTTGTTCACAGCCATTGACATGTCGAAGAGGTTAACACGTGAGGAGCAAAATTGTGTTGATATCTGGTGAACGCAGTAACCGGGTCATTGCAGCAGATTTCAATGCAAGACACCCTACGAGACCACCCATCTCCCACGCTACAGTTAGCAAACTGCTTGCTAAGTTTTGTGAAACTGGTTCAGTGTTGGATTTGCCAAAATGTGGACGCAAGAAAACTGTCACTAATGAAGAAACATCAGTGGCTGTCCTAGCTTCCTTCAGCAAGAGCCCACGGCGTAGCACTCGCCGCATGACACTGGAGAGTGGCATTAGTCCAACATCCCTTCGGCGGATATTAGCTACTCACAAATGGCACCCTTACAAACTCCAGCTACTGCAGCATCTCAACGAGGATGACCCAGATCGGCACAGAATTTGCAGAATGGGCAAAACAAAACTTGGAACAGGACCCTCGGTTCACGCAGAAGATTTTGTTCAGTGATGAGGCAAACCTTTATGTGAATGGTTAACAAACAAAACCACCGCTATTGGTCTGACACCAACCCACATTGGATGGATCCTCCAAGACTGTTGGAACAACAAAAGTGATGGTTTGGTGTGGTATATGGGGTACAACGATAGTGGGTCCATTCTTCATCAATGGAAACCTCAAGGCCACTGGATATTTGAAATTGCTACATGATGATGTGTTTCCCTCTTTATGCACTGAAGCTGGCACGTTCCCTGAGCTTTTCCAGCAGGATGGTGCACCACCACATTATGGGTGCCAGGTCAGAGCATTCCTAGATGAACAGTTTCCTGGAAAGTGGATTGGTCGTCGTGGGCCAGTTGAATGGCCCCCAAGGTCTCCCGATCTGACCCCCTTAGACTTTTATCTTTGGGGTCATCTGAAGGCAATTGTCTATGGTGTGAAGATACGAGATGTGCAGCACCTGAAACTACGGATACTGGATGCCTGTGCTGGCATTTCTCCTGCGGTGTTGCTATCAGTGTGTGAAGAGTGGGAGAAGAGGGTTGCATTGACAATCCAACACAATGGGCAGCACATTGAACACATTTTATAAGTGGTCAGAAACGTGTAAATAACTCATGAAAGAATAAAGGTACGTTGAAACCAAGCACACCATTGTTTTTCTTGTGACATTACCAATAAGTTTGATGTGTCACATGGCCCTCTTCCTATGGAAAAAACAAAAGTTGTATCCAAGATGGCCGACTTCTAAATGGCCACCATGGTCACTGCCCATCTTGAGGAGTTTGCCCCCTCACATATACTAATGTGCCACAAACAGGACTTTAATATCATCAACCATACTATCAGAATCAATATGCACAATGATCAGATCAACAGAAATAAAAACAAAGTATCTCTCTCTCCTATATACGAAGGCAACAACGAAGGCTATATACATATATATACATATATATATATATATATATATATATATACATATATATATATATATATATATATATATGTATATATATATATATATATATACATATATATATATATATATAGCCTTCGTTGTTGCCTTCGTTGTTACCTTCTTTGTTACCTTCTTTGTTGCCTTCTTGGCTCTCGCAGCAGGTTTCTTCCTGGTAGACCGGGTCCGCTCTCGGATCAGGTCTTCTCTCCCGATGTCCACCATGTGGTCCTCCCACGACTTCATCTCATTCTTGTTTATATATATAAAAACAGAAAACCTCTTGATTCTTTTGCTTTGATGTAGTTACTTACTAAGGTGGTGGTGTTTTTTCTTGTTTGTTTGTTTGTTTGTTTTGTTTTTGCTTTGTTTGCCTTCTCTCACCCCAACCGGTCGCAGCAGATGGCCGCCCCTCCCTGAGCCGGGTTCTGCCGGAGGTTTCTTCCTGTTAAAAGGGAGTTTTTCCTTCCCACTGTCGCCAAAGTGCTGCTCATAGGGGGTCATATGATTGTTGGGCTTTTCCCTCTGTATCTATGAAGCGCCTTGAGGCGACATTTGTTGTGATTTGGCGCTATATAAATGAAATTGAATTGAATTGAATTTTATTTTTTGCTTCGAGCCCTGTGTACAGGAGCTGCATGCTAAAAGATCTTTTGTTAAAAGGGTTGGCGTAATAAGCAAATGCTTCAGCCAATACCTTTTGATTAGCCTTGTCTCATGCTTTCTTGCTTTGTGGTAAATCTTTGTTCTGTCTTCACTGAGATATTTGAATGCTAATCAATAAACAATAAAACAACAAAACAACAATATAGGAGAGAGAGAGATACTTTGTTTTTATTTCTGTTGATCTGATCATTGTGCATATTGATTCTGATAGTATCTTAATTCATAGCTTCATTATACATTCCACACACACATCATCGGAGCGCCTGCAAAGTGGACAAAGCGTAGTTTCTTTACAGGAGTAGTGTTAGGAGTTGGGTTCTGGTTATGTGGTGTTTTTGTTTGTATGTGTTTTTTGGTGCCTCCCCTTTTGTATAGGTAGGCGGGGCAGTGAGTCACTGAACCTGGCACACCTGTTACTCATAAGATGCTTTCCTCAGAAGTGTTCTTTAGGAGCTACCTGACAGAGGACTAGTGTCGGAGTATTGGCGTTTTTGGCGCGTCTGAAATTCTGCCCCTGCCTGCTGGAGCCCTTGGATTATTTTGGTGACTGTAAGGAGTTTTGTTTCCTCCCTAGGATTTTGCTTCAACTGGTTTGTTTTCCGTCTGGAGGTTTTGGCATCAAACAGTACCAAGTAAGCTCTCCAACTCTCGGTAAAGTTTACTCTAAGCTTTTCTCGGTTATCGGGCAAGACCCTCCTAATTCTCGTCCCTCTCCTTTTTTAGATCGAGCGCACTACCTGTGTGTGTTTTCGTCACCTGCACGTCCTGGCTCCACGTCCCCATTCATACACTGTTGTATATATTTTGTCCTTGTAAATACCCCCCCTCACTGTAAATAAACTATCTTCCCCACAACTCTGCCTCCGTGCGTTCTGCTTCCTGGGTCCATCTGAATTTGCCATAACAAGTAGAACACATGAAATTCAGGGACACCAGTATTGTAATGAACATGTCTCACTGCTTCCACCCATGTTTTGTACAACCTCCTCATTCAAGTTATCTGGAAATCTCACACAGTCTCAGAGTCTGTGAACTCTGTCAGAGTCAATGATAGTGATAATGAATAAATGATCAAATCAATCAATCAATACTTTATTTATATAACACATTTAAAAGACCAGAGGTACTCCAAAGTGCTTCTCAATAATAAAATATGAAATATGATATGGATACAGGTACATAAAGTACAAATACATTCCCAGATAAAACAAACCACTAATTAACCTGTGAGTACTATGTTAAAATAAATATGTCACACCTAGTGTAAAAGATAAAATCAGCACAGAAATACCAACTGGAAAAACCCAGTAACACAATAGGTTAAAATTACATACAAATGCAATAAAAGTACAAAGGGCCCATCCGATAACTCACAAACTAATCTAAAATGAAGGATCAAATAAATAAGTTTTCAATCGTGTTTTAAAAGTTTGAGTAGATTCCGACGCGCGGATTTCAGCTGGAAGACTGTTCCAGAGGTTCGGTGCAGCAATGGCAAAGGCACGATTACCTCTGGTTTTCAGCCGGGACCGAGGTTGCACCAAGAGCATTTGACTCGATGATTGAAGTGCTCTCCTAGGAGTGTACAGGCTGAGAAGTTCAGTTAAATAGCACGGCGCAATATTATTTACGATTTTGAATGTAAGCAGTAAAATCTTCAAACCAATCCAATATTTGATGTGCAGCCAGTGTAGGTCAGCCAGGATCGCGGTAATAGAATCAGACTTTCTAGTACCAGTTAAAAGGCGTGCCGCTGCATTTTGGACAAGTTGTAGTTTATGGAGAAGGGCAGATTGGAGGCCCAGGTAAAGGGAGTTGCAGTAGTCTAATCTTGAGGTAACAAATGCATGGATACGTTTTTCATTTGCGGTATGTAATGCTTAGCCTTAGAGATTTGTCGTAGTTGGTAAAAGCTAGACTAGAGAGGACACTTGTTTATCAAGTTTAAAGAACATGCAAGTTACGTACTGTATCAGAGAGGGAGGTAGCAAAGGGCCCAAATATATCGGCTAATTGTCCCCGAGGGATGTGGCTACCAAAGATAATAATTTCCGTTTTCTTTTCATTTATAAAAAGGGAGTTACTGGATAACCAGCCTTTAACCTCCCTCATACAATCGAGAAAGCAGCATAGTGAAGATGGGGTATCGTCGGTCAGACGAAAATAGATCTGAATATCATCAGCATAAAGATGAAAGGAAATGTTATATTTGTCAAATATAGAGCACAAGGGTAACATGTACAATGAGAACAACATAGGGCCAAGGACAGACCCCTGGGGCACACCACAACAAAAAGGGGTAACAGAAGAAGAGCAGCTCCAGTCGTAACAGAAGAGGACCTTTCCAAAAGATACGATTTAAACCATTCAAGGGCGTTCCCTTTAATGCCCACTAAGTATTCTAGTCTTGTTAGCAGAATGCTGTGGTCCACCACATCAAATGCTGAAGACAAATCCAGTAAAACCAAGACCACAGGGTGCCCTGAATCCGCAATTAAAAGAAGGTCATTAAAAACTCAGCAGAGCAGTTTCTGTACTATGATGTGGTTTAAACCCAGACTGAAATCTGTTGCTAATGTAATTAGCATCTAGATGGGCCTGTAATTGCTGAAGAACTACTTTTTCTAAATCTTTCGCCATAAAAGGTAATTTAGAGATCGGCTTTGTGGTCAAGACCACTTTTCTTAATGACAGGTTGCACAAGCATGTTTAAAAGCAGTCGGGACGCAACCTGATAGCAATGATGGGTTTATTAGAGACTGAATGCAAGGCCCGATTACATCAACGCCATCCTTAATAATACAAGATTGTCATGTAAAGAGCTTCTCAGCTGATCTATTATTCCCTGAAGTGTTAAGAGTGAGTTCAAACTGGTAAAAAGCTGAAGAGCATCCTAAAGTTGGAACTTCGTTAACCACCGGTAAATGCAGGGTCTCTAATGATGCAATTTTATCTGTGAAATAATTCAAAAGTTGCTCACAGAGAGCAGTGGAGGCCTCCCTCAGCACATCAGAGCGAGGGTTGACCACTGAATTAAAGATTTTAAATAACACTTGAGGATTCTGGCGATTGGCCACAATGATGTCCGATAAGAATGCCGCTTTAGCCATCTGAACAGATTTTTGATATGCTGTGTGACCTCCATGCCCTCTTTGCTCAACGACAGGCCCGTCGTAGAGCTCGTGTATGGTCATTTCACCAAGGTTGGCGGGGAGTTCTGGAATTAGCAAATTCATCAACCAAATCAAATGTATTGCAATCGGCATCAAAGAGGTCATAATTTATAAAAGCCACAGAAAAATTAACCAGAGTCAATAATGCGCACGCCGAGGGCCCTCCAATTTCAGTTCTGCGTTGCTTAGATCGGCATCAAACTTGAGCGGGAAATGGTCAGAAATCCCAGCATTGCTGATGTCCCTAATAATAATGTCCAGGCCATATGAAAAGACCAAGTCAAGAGTATGACCTTTAACCTGAGCAGGTTCATTTACCCACTGGGTGAGATTAAAAGAGTCAATTAAGGCAAGGAAATCCTTAGCCAGCGGGTTTCCCTCACAGCAAATATGAATGTTAAAATCACCAGTAATAAGAACACGATCATAATTTAAAAGAAGGGATACTAAAAGATCAGCAAATTCGTAGATAAAAGCCTTATTATATTTTGGTGGTTGATAGGCGAGAAGACAGAGAGTCCGAGGAGAGCCAGTCATTTCCAATGACTGCATCTCAAAGCTAGAGCACATGGGTGAAGGCAATTGCCGCACTTGAATTTTACTTCTGAAAATCGAGGCTAGCCCTCCACCCCTGCCCAAAGATCTGGGGGAGCTAAAAAATACACAGTCTGGGGGGACAAGCTCCGAGAAGGAAAAAGACTCACTGGGGCGAATCCAGGGCATCCAGCCTTGAAGTAAGAAAAAGATCATTTACAATGAAGGTCTTGTTCATCAGTGACCTAGTGTTCAGTAGAGCCATCCGGGAGATGGACGCCGTCTCAGACGGCTTAGGTTGCTGTGTCGGACACCGCCTCCAAAGGATCTTATCCAGCACTGCACAGGAAAACAAGCCACTGCGATGCGAAACAGGAGTGAAGATGAAGATTTTTAATTTGTATATGCTCCCTCTCGGCGGTGTCATCAGGAGGCATGGAGTGAACTTTCACAGTTACGCTGATGACACTCAGCTGTACATTTCCATGTCTCCTGATGACACCAGACCAATGGATGCCCTTTTTAACTGTATTTTAGATATAAGATCTTGGATGGCAGAAAACTTTTTACAGCTTAACCAGGACAAAACTGAAGTTTTAATCATCGGTCCTGAGGCTCAGAGAGAGAAACTCTTGTCTAAATTACAGGCATTTTCACTATGTCCTTCACTACAAGTGAAAAACCTGGGTGTTGTTTTTGACTCTGAGCTTGGTTTTATCCCACATATTAAACATGTAACCAAAATTGGATTTTATCATCTAAAAAATATAGCCAGAGTCCGCCCTATTCTCTCTCGGGCCAACACGGAGATGTTGATGCATGCTTTTATTACCAGTCGCATTGATTACTGCCCTGCTCTCTGGTCTCCCCAAAAAGAATATTTCACCTTTACAACTTTTACAAAACTCTGCAGCTCGTGTGCTGACGAAGACCAGAGGACGGGCCCACATTACACCGGTTTTAGAATCGCTGCACTGGCTCCCCGTGTGTTTCAGGATCGAGTTTAAAGTTCTTTTATTGGTTTTTAAATGTCTTAATGGTCTTGGGCCTTCTTATCTCTCAGATCTGCTTCTACCATATGAACCCTCGCGGACCCTGAGGTCCTCTGGTTCTGGCCTTTTGATTGTCCCTAAAGTCAGGACACATGCTCACGGAGAGGCAGCTTTTCAGTGGTATGGTCCTCGTCTGTGGAACAGCCTGCCGAGGAGCTCAGGGCCGCAGAGAACGTACATGTTTTTAAGAACAGGCTCAAGACCACCTTTTTAATTTAGCTTTTACTTAACGTTTATTTATTTTACGCTTATTTATTCTATCCTGTTATTCTATTGTTAATTTAGGTTTTACCTAATATTTATTGATTTTATTCTTATTCATTTTTTAATCTTCTTACTCTATTTATATTTATATTTATATTGTATCCCGTTCTTATTTATTTTATCTTTTTATCCAGCATATATCCTATTGTGTCATATCTCCAGTGTTTCCTCGGAGGGCGCTATCTGCACCGGGGCTGTGATCGACCGTGGCTGCTGGGGCTCTGGGGGTCCTCTCAGCCTGGCTGGGGGGCTTCTTTGCCTCCCTCCTGCTGTGAGCCCGGCCTGGAGGCTGCGGTCTGTGACCGGCTTCCGGTGCAGACGGCTCCCCATGATAGTGTTTCCTCTCTTGGCTCATGCGTACCCAGTCCAATTTTACTTTTTAAGTGTGTGTGTGTGTGTGTGTGTGTGTGGGAGGGGGGGCTGCTTTTAACCATGTAAAGCACTTTGTGCTACATTTTTTTTTTTTTGTATGAAAAGTGCTTTATAAATAAAGATTGATTGATTGATTGATTGATGACGACGGCCAGCCGTGCACACAGGCGCCATCACGCACTGACTGAACTGAGCAAAGACGTCTCCTTACGTCCCGCAGTGTTGGTGAGTTAAAATCAATTTTATTCAAATGACTCTTTACAGTGTAACGTGTCAAATGTTGCAGGAAACTCACTCTTTCAGAGTTATTATAGCACCATAATCCAGTGTTGATGAAAATCCTCCAAACTGAGTGTAAAAAAGTACTCTGATAAGCTCCGCCCATGTTTAGGGCCACTGGGGGAAACAAAGGTGGGCGTGTCTTTTTTTTCTTTCCCAGAATTGCTACTGGTTAGCCTCCTTTGTGTTTCAGAAAGCAATCTTATCGGTCGGTTAGTTCTGAAAATATATTGTGGAATCATTGTTGAGTATAAAGTGTTGGGTATGTATTCAGCAGTAGGTGTAGCACCATTCTGTGTCCATGTGCTGTTTTGTTGTTGCTGCTTGGTTTTTACATTTATTAGAGGTCACTTTATGTCTGTGGATTAATGACTTCATAAGCCTAAAGTTATTGTTACATGGTATCAAGGTCCTGGGTCGGTGACACAGTGTATTATTATTATTATTATTATTATTATTATCATTATTATTATTATCATATTGTTCCTGGTCAGTCAGGTCTTATGTCTCTCCTGTCTCCATGCTCCGTGTTCCTTTTGCTCAGTGTCAAGTCTCTGTGTTATACTTCCTGTTTTAGGCTACGTCCACACGTACACGGGTATTTTTGAAAACGGAGATTTTCCGTTTTCGTTTTAAAAAATAATCCCGTCCACACGTAAAGGCAGAAATGAAGGTAAACGCTCCTAGGAACATGCCAAAGCAGCAGGTGGCGCTATTCCTAACCGTGCAGAAATGTTGGCCAATCAGAAGTCTAGAAGCCTCGGTGGGAAAAAGTAAACAAAGCTGGGGCATAGAAGCAGAACCGAGTCGTATGTGTGGAGGGACAGTAACTGTGTGTGTATATGTAAGCATTTAAACACTGCAGAGACAATTAACAGTAACAGTATTGTAGAAATTCATTTCACCGAAACAATAACGTGGCGCACAGTGTGACGTCAAAAAAGGCGCACACCTTTGATGCTGCGTTTTCTCCGTTTTTCTCGTCCACACGTAAATGCAAATACGGAGTTTTAGAAAATCTCCACCCTGGCCGGAGTTTTTAGAAATCTCTGTTTTCAGTGACCGAAAACGCCGTTTACGTGTGGACGAAAGGTGCAAACGCATAGAAAAAAATAGATAAAATAGAAAAGAGAAGATAAAAGAGAAGATAAAATAGAAAAAATCTGCATTTTCAAAAATACCCGGGTACGTGTGGACGTAGCCTTACTTTGATGGTCCTGTCTAATGTCAGTGTGTCTAGTTTTGCTTCAGCCTGGTCTCGTCATGTTTGATTGCTCCCAGCCGTGTCTCGTTCCCTCGTTTCCCTCAGTGTATTGTAGCCCTGTGTTTCTCTTTCCGTGCTCCCTGAGATCTCTGTCCATGGTTTCCAGGTTTCCCAGTGCTTTGTTACTGTTTCCCTGTTTCTAGTTTTGGTTTGTTTTTGTGGAGTTTATGCAACTGCAATAAAGCAGCCTCTTTAAGTTTATTTCTGCGTTTGGGTCCTACATCCTGCCTGCCTCACAGCCATGACTCATGGTCCATGTCATGCATTTCTACTCTTTTCCATGCAGGAGGAACTTGATCAGCCCAGTGCTGAGGATGGACTGAAACCTATTTCCATGGAGGAGATGACTGTGTGAGAGTGTACGCCAAAAGGTCAGGATGCCTGTGATGGAACAGTCTTTGAACTCTAGTCTGCTTGTGGTAGAAAATCAATGGGATGCCCCAGGAGATCGGCTTTGTGCAGTACATCTGTATATTAGGTTAAGAGAAGAAATACTGCAAATATACAAATAAATACAAAATATTTCTCTTTATGTTGATCACATGATTTGAAAGTTGGTGCCACAGGTACTCTATATACAGGCTTTTAGTTCAATTATATTAAAGCAAAGGTTTTATGTTCCTCATCACCTTTTCATTATTGTATTTCACTTCTGTAATGCTGTAAGATATTTTAACTGGTTTTCATTAAAATGACCATGAGTCACTGTCGCACTGATGCAGTGTGAGCTCCTTTATCATATGATTCATAAAATTATAAGAAACATATCAAAAATATTTTGGCTTGTATTTGTAGCATCGCAGCACTAACGCAACAGAACAGAGCTGCAAGTACAAAGTTATCATCCCATCACGTGTGACGTGTTTGACATCATTAAAAGCTGGAAATGAAAAATAAATGGCCTTCTTCCATGTCACTGAGCTCATGTGTGGCAGTCTCTTTAACTCTGACAATGCGTGCTTTACCTTGTGGTCCAACAATATGTGTTCTCAGTGAAATTAGCTGATCGTAGGCTTTAATTTGGTTGCTGTAAGCCAAGCCTTCAAATTTCTCACCAAAATAAGTAGTGAAGGTCAGAGGTCAAGTCATGGATTTCAGGCCTGTTCAGATGGATAAGGAGCTTAATCAACATACTCAAAACCACAATAGAAATGTACTGTGTAACATTGTATTGGTAAATTTACATTGTCTGAAGCCAATATATATACATAACATATACTGTAAAGCAACATGTTTCCAGACATGACCAATGCAAATGTGTAACATTGTACAGATTTATTTTACAGTTTTGAACACAACTTTTACATGATAACAATGTTCATCTGGATGAATTAGTCTTACTGGATACTTACAAAGGTATTTGACTGCTAAACTCTCACACCGTACATGGTGCAATAAATAAAGCTTAAAAGAGCAGCTGAATTATATTTGACAGATCTGTAGTATTTATTCTTCTTGCTGTTGCTGAAGCTTCCTGTCATACAGCTGGAGAGCTTGAAGCTGGTGTAGACGGCTCTGGATAACTATCAGTGTTTTTGTTGTGTGATGTGACTGTATCATGTAAATCATGTAAATGATAAAAGAAACTGAAATATTTGGACCAAAGCTCGACTTCTGACACAGATGAGTAACTTCTCTCTAATTTAAAAAAAAAGTATTTTGTATGAGTTAAAAATACATAAAAACAAATATTCCTAATATCTGCTCCAGTGTGCACGAACAGTTCAAATGCAGCGCATTGCTGTGAGAGTCTCAACAACGTCCAATGTCTCGTTCACTCTTGGCATACAGCTTGATGTCATCCATGTACAGGAGGTGGCTGACAGCTGCTCCGTTCTGTAGTCGGTATCCGTAGCCAGTCTTGTCAATGATCTCACTGAGGGGGTTCAGGCCTATGCAGAACAGCAGTGGGGACAGAGCATCCTTGGTAGATCCCGCACTTGATGATGACCTGTGCTATGGGCTTGAGGTTGGCCTCCAGTGTTGTTCGCCACATCCCCATTGAGTTCCTGATGAAGGCTCTCAGGTTCCTGTTGATCTTATATAGTTCCAGGTATTCCAGGATCCAGGTGTGGGGCATTGAGTCATAGGCCTTCTTGTAATCAATCCAGGCAGTGCACAGGTTGGTCAGCCTGGTCCTGCAGTCTCGGCTGACTGCTTGGTCTGCCAGTAGCTGGTGTTTTGCGCCTCTGATATTCTTATTTTTTTTATGTGTGTGTGTGTGTGTGAAATTTGTTACACAGCTTTTGTCATGATCTGGCAGTATGACTGAAAAATTCCATCAGGCACCTGAGTTGCATGCAGATCCTAGACAGTCTAAAGCAGTGAAATATGTGAAAGTCAAAGAATATATGATTACATTTGGGAATCGGTGACCCACATGGAGGCATAAGTGGACTTTATTTATTTATTCATGTACAGAATGAGATGAAGGTGTCAGAAGTGCTGGGGTATCTTTACAGTCCTATCCTGGATTTTTAGTTTGGGTAACACACTAGCTCGGCCGTAAATGACCAAACACACTGCTGTAATGGCAACAGTACTGTCGGGGTTCCTGGCTCGTTGACCCAGCGTTTTCAGTTCATGTTCACTGTTTGTTTTCCTCATGTTCCATTTCCGGTTTCATTATGTCCAGCTGTGTACTCACCGGTCTCATCCTCCTCATCAGTCCCTGTATATGAACCCTCAGTTTCTCTCTGTTCAGCGTCGTGTCATTGTTGATGTTAGGTTGTCGCCGTATACTCAGTTCAGTGAGCCAGCCATTTCCTGTTCTGTTCGTTCATTCCATCTGCAATAAACACCAGCTTTAACTGGGAGTCCTGCGTTTGGGTCACTTCCTCTTTTGCACATCCACACTGTAACCCCTGACAGAAGGACACGACCCGTGCCACGGAGACACAAGTGTGACCCCGCGGACTCGGGCCTTTTCGAGCGGCAGGAGGCAGCTTTATTTTGTGGACGGAGGATCTCAGGGGAAAACAGCGGCTCTTTGTGGAGAGGGAACATGCCTTTGTGGGGACTTGCCTGGCTCTGCGTGGGCCTCGGAGACCGTGTTCTTCCGCCTGCTGCCTCACCTGCATTGGAGCATTCACCGCAGAGGCCGTCTCTCACCGTGCTTCGGCCGCTCCCTCTCTCGCCACTCCACTCCCTGCTCACCCGCCAGCCACCTCACTCACCGGTCCTTCCACCTCGCCATGGCGCAGTGGCTCTGCCCCCCATCTCGGCTCAACGGAGGCTCCCTCGCTCAGTGGCTCAGCTGTTTATGCAGAGGAGAAGTGAGGCGCATGCTGCCGCCGCTCTTCTTGCTTGGAGCAGCAGAGACTGTTCACCGTCCACCCTAAAAAGACTGTTTACTGTGATTACATTCTGGACTTTCCAATTAATACTCACCATCCCAGGCCATCGTTAAAAACATTCACACCGATAAACCTGATCATTTCTCCCCCAGAGTTCAGTCTTTTCCTCTTAGCAAGGCGCCTCAGATTCAGCCATTCACCTGTTCATCCTGCTCAGGTGAAGGCGGTTAAGGCTCAGCCTGTCCCTTTACCAGCTCCTCGAGCAGCTAGGGCTCAGCACATCCCTGCACTGGTACCAGTTCCTCTGGACGATGCAGCTGATGCTCAGCCAGCACCCACTCCTGTGCCAGCTCCCAGGGCGAGGGCAGCTAAGACCCACTCCACTCCTGCACCTGTTCCTTGGGTGGGGGTGACTGGTGTCCAGCTAGCTCCAGCGCCCAGGGTGAGGGCGGCCAGGATCCCACCTGACCTCCCTAGAGGCTCAGCTGAGGCTCTCCATCCACACTGGAGGCTTAAAGGAGCTAGCCTGTCCACCTGTCAGTCTATCACTTTATCCACCTCCTCCATCTCCCGATCCAGCTGTTCAGGCACTAGCTCAATCCCTGGTTAAATTAGCAGACCTATTTCCAGCTGAAGCACCCGGTTTATTAGCTCAGGGTGCAGCTCTGCCACCATCATCAGCCCAGTCTGTAGTCCAGCCTTCAGCCCAGTCTCCCACAGTCCAGTCGGTCAGTCTCCAGTCACCTGCTGATGAGAGGTGATACTGAGTGATAAATTGAAAGCCTTACTTGAGGATGGGAGAGTTGTTGTGGGGAGGGGTTTGACAGAGGGCTAGCTGGGGCCGGGGGTTTCCAGAGCAGCGTGGTGTAGAGTAGGCTAGCAGGTGAGTATGGCTGTGAAGGAGAAGCTCCAGGTGTGCACAGAGGATTCAGCCATGATCCACAAGCTGAAGCAGGGGAATTCCTCCAAAGGGTTGCAGGTGGTCGTAAAATCACAAAGCTAGGGACCGTCTGATGGAGTAACACAATACACAGCCTTCAGATGAGTTGATGTGGTGTGTGAGGCCAGTGAGGAACAGCTGTACCCTGCAGACACTCTGACACCTCTGCTCCACTCGTCCACTGCACATCAGCCGGCTCCTGATTCAGTGACCGATCAGTTCTTTGGCTCTATTCAGGTGCGTGTGCAACAAGGACCAGTGGCCTGGCTCTGCTGTTTACAGCTGTCCACTGCAGTCACCACAGCTGCTCAGATTTGTTGGCTTAGAAAATTAGACAACTTCATAATAGTGGAAAAGCAGTCTTTGCCTTTTATCATTGTGACATATTGCAGTAACTGCATCAGAATACATTTGGTCAAAAATCTGACAGGTGAGGCCTTGGACCAGGAACCGGGTTTTCCCCTTTTATAAGCACAGGTGCAGGTGATTAGTTGATCTCTTAAGTGAACCTGGAGCTGTGTGAGTGCCTGGTCCAAGCTATTTGGTATTTTTAACTTTCTATGACAGCTTGGTGTGGATCCCACAGCCTTCTGTTGGAGCGGTAAGTCACCGAAAATGTTCTGCTTACGTTTTTGTAATTTGGTGAAAGTTTAAAGTGATCTGTACCCCTGTAGGAAGAAACCATTGTTTTGTTGAGAAACGTGTAGTGGATTGGCTGATATTTGTTAGGCGGGTGTCCCCAACTGTATCATATCTATCTAATAGACTCCAATTTGTGCATGTAAATGGAGAATCCTCTTCACACACTGAGGTTAATTATGGAGTTCCACAGGGTTCAGTGCTAGGACCAATTCTGTTTACATTATACATGCTTCCCCTAGGCAGCATCATTAGAAGACATAGCATACATTTACACTGCTATGCAGATGACACCCAGCTCTATCTGTCCATGAAGCCAGATAACACACACCAATTAGTTAAACTGCAGGAATGTCTTAAAGACATAAAGACTTGGATGGCCACTAACTTTCTGCTTCTTAACTCAGATAAAACTGAGGTCATTGTACTCGGCGCTGAAAAGCTTAGAAATATGGTATCTAACCAGATTCTTACTCTGGATGGCATTACCTTGGCCTCCAGTAACACTGTGAGGAACCTTGGAGTCATTTTTGACCAGGACATGTCCTTCAACGCACATATTAAACAAATATGTAAGACTGCGTTCTTCCATTTGCGCAACATCTCTAAAATTAGAAATATCCTGTCTCAGAGTGATGCTGAAAAACTAGTTCATGCATTTATTACTTCCAGGCTGGACTACTGCAATTCATTATTATCAGGAAGTCCAAAAAACTCACTGAAAAGCCTTCAGCTAATCCAAAATGCTGCAGCAAGAGTACTGACAGGGACTAGAAAGAGAGAGCAGATTTCTCCTGTTTTGGCTTCCCTTCATTGGCTTCCTGTTAAATCCAGAATTGAATTCAAAATCCTGCTCCTCACATACAAGGTCTTAAATAATCAGGCCCCATCTTATCTTAATGACCTTGTAGTACCATATCACCCTATTAGAGCACTTCGCTCCCGCTCTGCAGGCCTACTTGTTGTTCCTAGAGTATTTAAAAGTAGAATGGGAGGGAGAGCCTTCAGTTTTCAGGCCCCTCTTCTGTGGAACCAGCTTCCAGTTTGGATTCGGGAGACAGACACTATCTCTACTTTCAAGATTAGGCTTAAAACTTTCCTTTTTGCTAAAGCATATAGTTAGGGCTGGACCAGGTGACCCTGAATCCTCCCTTAGTTATGCTGCAATAGATGTAGGCTGCCGGGGGATTCCCATGATGCATTGAGTTTTTCCTTTCCAGTCACCTTTCTCACTCACTATGTATTAACAGACCTCTCTGTATTGAATCATATCTGTTATTAACCTCTGTCTCTCTTCCACAGCATGTCTTTATCCTGTCTTCCTTCTCTCACCCCAACCAATCACAGCAGATGGCCCCGCCCCTCCCTGAGCCTGGTTCTGCTGGAGGTTTCTTCCTGTTAAAAGGGAGTTTTTCCTTCCCACTGTCGCCAAAGTGCTTGCTCATAGGGGGTCATATGATTGTTGGGTTTTTCTCTGTATCTATGAAGCGCCTTGAGGCGAAATTTGTTGTGATTTGGCGCTATATAAATAAAATTGAATTGAATTGAACTCGTAAACACTGAACAATACATACGAAGCAAGGTGGAGGGATATTCCTGCTGCGGTCGACCGTCAGTGTAAGTGATGCTGTTTGCATTTATAGAGCCAAGCTGCTGAGGTCCTGATACACCAGAATCAGAATACTTTATTGATCCCTGGGGGAAATTATTTTTGGTTACAGTGCTCCATTACAAACAAACATTAACAAAGACAGACAATACACTAAGAATAGCACAATATATACACAAAAGTCACTTATTAATAAATAGCTTAAAAAGAACATGTGCAAGAAGGGTGTAGCTGTTGCAGTAAACAGTGTGTTAGGTGGAGGAGTTGTACAGGGATGATTTCCTGTGTCGTTCAGTGGGGCTTTTCTGTGATCTCAAACAGCTGAGGCTGGTTGTGACGGCTGCGCCTGTCACTGCTGTTGTTGTTTCACTGCATCACTGCATGTACTGATTTTATTTTAGAGTACTTTACTTTTTTATATGGTTGCAGACAGTGATGCGCTGACACTGACCTTTTCCTTGCTGCTCCACGCACCGCGGTGAGCTTGAGTGGAGACTGAAGACTTTCCTTTGTATATTGTTTCGCTCAGTTCAGGTGAAGTGTGGTCGTTCCCCTTAACGTGTGTCAAATATTGATTTGTTTATAACGTTTCTCCTCTCTCCCACTAACAGCTGTATGATTGTATTTAATAAAGTAGAGTTTGTAATTGTTTTAGGTGCTACTGTTACATGTTTCATTTTATTTTGTATTACCACTAACCAATGTTCCCTCTAATGTTTCATGTGTCTGAGCGAACACACAAACTCCCTGAGCGTCCCTTTGACCACTGTGAGCAACAGCAGACGTGTGCACTGTGGTCACGCCAGCATCGAACCATCCAAGTTACATGTTTATTAAAGTAATCAAATTACAGCATTTATGTTAGACTACTTTTAATTAACTGCTTTAGCCCACTTACAATGATAATTTAAAAACAATCTTGTTCATGACCTGTGTAGTATGTTAACACTATTGGAAGGAAAACCCAATTTTGAAAACACGTGTCTTCAAACAAATTTGTACAACGTTACAACAGCTGATACCTGCAGGCCTGACAGCAGCAGATGTGTCACTGCTGTAACACCTGTAACACTCAGCAGTCGCCTCATTGTTCTGACACACAACAAACTATTGACTACACTACACACTAACTACACACTGACGACACACTGACTACACACTGACTACACACTGACTACACACTAACTACACACTGACGACACACTGACTACACACTGACTACACACTGACTACACACTAACTACACACTGACGACACACTGACTACACACTAACTACACACTAACTACACACTAACTACACACTGACGACACACTGACGACACACTGACTACACACTGACTACACGCTGACTACACGCTGACGACACGCTGACGACACACTGACTACACACTGACTGCACACTGACTACACGCTGACTACACGCTGACTACACGCTGACGACACGCTGACGACACACTGACTACACACTAACTACACACTAACTACACACTGACTACACACTGACTACACACTAACTACACGCTGACTACACACTGACTACACGCTGACTACACGCTGACTACACACTGACTACACGCTGACGACACGCTGACGACACACTGACTACACACTGACTACACACTGACTGCACACTGACTACACACTGACTACACGCTGACTACACGCTGACTACACACTGACTACACACTAACTACACACTAACTACACACTGACTACACACTGACTGCACACTGACTACACACTGACTACACGCTGACTACACGCTGACTACACACTGACTACACACTAACTACACACTAACTACACGCTGACTACACACTGACTACACACTGACTACACGCTGACTACACACTGACTACACACTGACTACACACTGACTACACACTAACTACACACTAACTACACGCTGACTACACACTAACTACACACTGACGACACACTGACTGCACACTAACTACACACTGACTACACACTAACTACACGCTGACTACACGCTGACTACACGCTGACTACACACTGACTACACACTAACTACACACTAACTACACACTGACTACACACTGACTACACGCTGACTACACGCTGACTACACGCTGACTACACGCTGACGACACGCTGACGACACACTGACTACACACTGACTGCACACTGACTACACGCTGACTACACGCTGACTACACGCTGACGACACGCTGACGACACACTGACTACACACTAACTACACACTAACTACACACTGACTACACACTGACTACACACTAACTACACGCTGACTACACACTGACTACACGCTGACTACACGCTGACTACACACTGACTACACGCTGACGACACGCTGACGACACACTGACTACACACTGACTACACACTGACTGCACACTGACTACACACTGACTACACGCTGACTACACGCTGACTACACACTGACTACACACTAACTACACACTAACTACACACTGACTACACACTGACTGCACACTGACTACACACTGACTACACGCTGACTACACGCTGACTACACACTGACTACACACTAACTACACACTAACTACACGCTGACTACACACTGACTACACACTGACTACACGCTGACTACACACTGACTACACACTGACTACACACTGACTACACACTAACTACACACTAACTACACGCTGACTACACACTAACTACACACTGACGACACACTGACTGCACACTAACTACACACTGACTACACACTAACTACACGCTGACTACACGCTGACTACACGCTGACTACACACTGACTACACACTAACTACACACTAACTACACACTGACTACACACTGACTACACGCTGACTACACGCTGACTACACGCTGACTACACGCTGACTACACACTAACTACACGCTGACTGCACACTGACTACACGCTGACTACACACTGACTACACACTGACTACACACTAACTACACGCTGACTACACACTGACTACACACTGACTACACACTAACTACACACTAACTACACGCTGACTACACACTGACTACACACTGACTACACACTGACTACACACTAACTACACACTGACGACACACTGACTACACGCTGACTACACGCTGACTACACACTGACTACACACTGACTACACGCTGACTACACACTGACTACACACTAACTACACGCTGACTACACACTGACTACACACTGACTACACACTGACTACACACTGACTACACACTAACTACACACTGACGACACACTGACTACACACTGACTACACACTGACTACACACTGACTACACACTGACTACACACTGACTACACACTGACTACACACTAACTACACGCTGACTACACACTGACTACACACTGACTACACACTGACTACACACTGACTACACACTAACTACACACTGACGACACGCTGACTACACACTGACGACACACTGACTACACGCTGACTACACACTGACTACACACTGACTACACACTAACTACACACTAACTACACGCTGACTACACACTGACTACACACTGACTACACACTAACTACACACTGACGACACACTGACTACACGCTGACTACACACTGACTACACACTGACTACACACTGACTACACACTGACTACACACTAACTACACGCTGACTACACACTGACTACACACTGACTACACGCTGACTACACGCTGACTACACACTGACTACACGCTGACTACACACTGACTACACACTGACTACACACTAACTACACGCTGACTACACACTGACTACACGCTGACTACACACTGACTACACACTAACTACACACTGACTACACACTGACTACACGCTGACTACACACTGACTACACGCTGACTACACACTGACTACACACTGACTACACGCTGACTACACACTGACTACACACTGACTACACACTAACTACACGCTGACTACACACTGACTACACACTGACTACACACTGACTACACACTGACTACACACTAACTACACACTGACGACACACTGACTACACGCTGACTACACACTAACTACACACTAACTACACGCTGACTACACGCTAACTACACGCTGACTACACGCTGACTACACGCTGACTACACGCTGACTACACGCTGACTACACGCTGACGACACGCTGACGACACGCTGACGACACACTGACTACACGCTGACTACACACTCACTACACGCTGACTACACGCTGACTACACACTGACTACACACTGACTACACACTGACTACACACTAACTACACGCTGACTACACACTGACTACACACTGACTACACACTAACTACACACTGACTACACACTGACGACACGCTGACTACACACTAACTACACGCTGACTACACGCTGACTACACGCTGACTACACGCTGACTACACACTAACTACACACTGACTACACACTGACTACACACTGACTACACACTGACTACACACTGACGACACACTGACTACACACTGACTACACACTAACTACACACTGACTACACACTAACTACACACTGACTACACGCTGACTACACACTGACTACACGCTGACTACACACTGACTACACGCTCACTACACGCTGACGACACGCTGACGACACACTGACGACACGCTGACTACACGCTGACTACACACTCACTACACACTGTGCACGGTGCATTTTTCGACCAATGGGAAAGGCTGGGGTTTTTTGGTTCTGTCTTTGCTCACAGGCTTTCGAGCGTTTTCCTTATAAAACGTCATTTTCCCCGTTTCTTCCTGCAGTAAATATAAACAACGACAGTATTCAGGAAGAAAAACAAACATTGCAGATATTTTATCATAACTCTGGTTTTACGTGGCCGATCAACACAATTTAAAAACTGGTATAAAGTCCTCACTTTTCCGTCAGTTGTTCCATCTGTCCTGCTCACATCTCCAATGGTTGTACACGTTGTCATTAACTTCACTCCACATCAGCCGCTTTGCTAAAACACCGGTGTCGCACATAAGGACGCTGTCATAGCCTGTCAACCACGTTGATTAGCTGCGTATATACCAGAAGTAGGCAACTCCAGGCCTCGAGTGCCGGTGTCCTGCAGGTTTTAGATGTGTCCATGATCCATCACAGCTGATTTAAAGGGCTAAATGACTTCTCAGCATTTCTTGAAGTTCTCCAGAGGCCTGCTAATGAACTAATCATTTAATTCAGGTGTGTTAACCCAGGGTGCGATCTAAAACCTGCAGGACACCGGCACTCGAGGCCTGGAGTTGCCTACCCCTGGTATATACGAATGTGAATCGCATCATTGGCTGGACTATGGGATAAGGTGGCATCATTCTGATCCCATACGGGAGCAGCCAGTCACTGACTCACACTGCAAAACAGAGTTGTTAAAGTTTTAATTTTAATTTCAGTTCAGGTTAGATTTTTTTTTTTTGTGCACAACGCAGATTTTCTGTGCGCAGAGACGTGCCAGCAGTGTGCGATTGCGCACTCGTGCAGCTTAAAGGGAACATCGCCACCAACCCTTGTGAACCGACTGTATGCCGACGGCTCTGTCCTAACATAAAAATAATACATTTCAGTTTTCATTTCTGCTCAGTTTGGCTGAAGTTTGGTCACATGCAGGATCCTAAGGCCGGATGAGTCATGTAACCTCTCCAGAGTCCTTGTTGGAGGCATCCCATCATTTTCCTCTGAATCACCGCAGCTCACACCTTTGAAAGCAAAGCGGTGCTGCCACTTTACAGAGGATCCTTGTGTCAATGACCTAACTATACATAACACACATAACATCCACGTCAAGCTTGGGGTCAGCTGAGAGGACTGAACCTCACTGCACCAAAGAAACCATTCATATTTAGACTGGGCTGCTAAATGATTTTCACTTCAGGAATCAAAAGCTGGTTTTGCTTTAAGCCCATCAAACAAAGCAGAGAGGGCCAGCTCAAATATCTTAATCCTAATGGTGATGCTAAAACTGAAGTCCTTCTGGGAGTAACTGTGCAGTTATCCTGTGACTAAAGTTGAAGTTGTTTAAAGGCTGTGCGAGTGCAAACTGGTTATTTACAGTGCTACTGTACTGTGCTGGCCTATTATTTCTCTCTCCTACAGACACAAGCACTCAGGGTAGTGTGTGCTGGGTCGCTGTGTTGGTACATTAAAGGAGACTCGACTCAACAGAGTCTAACTGAGAAACACTTCTGGCTCTCGACAGAAACAATAAAGGAGCTGCTTGGTATCTCGTGTGGCATACGGAGCCATTTGTTTTTGTCACAAGGCTTCCCAGCACCCTGCTAATGTGCTTCCAGGATGCTGCTACTGACTTTTCCCTCAAGGCGGAAATCCATCCTAATTATTCACATTGTGAAGTGAGCGCCGTGGTGAAGACCTTCTCCCACGGTGTATCCACTGTCACATACATCTTAATAACTCAGCTCCCTGAAAGCTGGAGTCAGTCTGCTGCACACCGCCAACAGCTCTTTGTACAGGAAGTACAGTGTGTGTGTGTGTGTGTGTGTGTGTGTGTGTGTGTGTGGATAATGAACTTGAGTGTTTCCTGACAAGAGTGACGGGTTAGTGTGTACCTCCTCGTGTCATGTAACACGACAGCTTGTGCAAGTCATCACTCATTTTAGGGTTTTGCAAACCTTTACAAATCTTCGTTTCTATTCGTACATCATTATATTTCAGTCCCACAGGACGTATTAATGTGAATAATCTACATGCTGTACAAGTGGACTCACATTCACCTCCATGATTTCATCTTTCACGTGTTTGTCTCTCATGTCTCTCATTTCATCCGCTCATGTATGAAGTATGACAGGAGCCGAGTATGGCAGTAACACGTTCCTGTAATCCGATTACTTTTTTCAAGTAACAAGTAGCGCAAGGAATTAATCCTGCAAAAAAGTAATAAGATTACTGTTACTTTCCCGTAGTCACGCTTCGTTACTAAAGCGTGATTTTGTTTGTGAAAACATCGTGGTGGTGTGGCAGCCGTCGAGTGAGCCCTGCAGACGCATGGACGACGCTGTGGACAGGAAGCATCCTAAAGCTCTCTTTGCAGACCACCCTGTGTGATTCTCCACTCACCGACCGGGAAAGGCCAACCACAGGTCTCAGGTGTAGCGTCCTCGATGTTGTTTTGGTCACCCACTGCTGCGCTTGGCCCTGGAGTGTCCTCAGGAAGAGAGGACATTAGGACAGAGGCTTAATGGAAGGCATCTGTCCTATCACCTCAGCCATGAGATCAAACCAGGGCCACGCACAGCAGTGGGCTTCCCACTGACTCCCTCTCCTGAGCCTGGATACTTGCAATCCTAAAGGCAGAGGAAATCAAAATAAAAAGTAGTTGCACATTTATTAACTTGTGTTCTTAAGAATCATCTTCTTGATAACACACATACGTACTTTGTATTTTTTAAAGTTATCTCATGTCTTCTGGACTGCAAGGGGGTGACTTTCCCCTGCAGGCCCATCTTCTCCAGGATTGTCCTGATCACACACAACACATAAGAGAAGAAAGGAAACCATGGCAACTAGGTTAATCCCTAAATCTGAAGTTACTAAACATGTTGTGAGTGTATGCACTCCCACTTAGGACCATATAATAATAAATGTGTGTGTGATGAAAGTTGGGCAGCACGTCCTTACTCCACTCTGTATGCTCCTGTGGGTCTGACTCTTTCACTCCTTTGGTTTTTTCTTCGTACTTTTTGTTGCCTCTTCGTCACGTCTGTCTTTGTACGGAGCTGCCGTGTTCTCCGTCGTTTTGTACAGAACTGTTTTGGGGGCAAATAATATGCAAGTAGAGATTAAAACCGCAGAATTAATGATTACCGGTGCTGGAAATGCTAGCACTTGATGCAGTGTTTTGATGTTGTTGCCACTTGTACCCACAATGCAATGCGCGAAAGTCACGTGGTCTGTCAATCTCTATAAAACAGCTGTGCAGATGTGACACCGGTGATCTTTTGATCTCCACTTGTGTTGTGTGTGTGTGTGTGAGAGTGCCTTCAGAGTGCTGTATGTATGTGCGTCCATCAGGAGCATGCTTTGGGATCCTCCGTGTGCGCTGCCTCTCCCCTGGTATTCCCCGGTATTCCCCTGGTATGCCCTGGTATCCCTTAGCTTGGTTCCCCCTAGCTGTCCCTTTGCTTCCCCTTGGTTGGTCCCCCTTCCCCGGCTTATCGCCTCAAAAGAAGCAGGCTTATGCGCCGGTCGGACCACGCTGTGCGGCTGCTGGCTAGCGAGTAGCTCGGCTACAGTGAGCAAACACAGCAGGGACACGGCTTCAGCGTTCCAAGCGTTCGCTGTTGGCCTGCTTAACACTGTGGGGAATGAACAGTGGGGAATTAGGCTATGTTTGTGCCGGCTAATCGTTAGCCGGCCTGCGAGTACCATTCCAGCCGGTTAGCCTGTCTGCCGTATCACCCGCAGCTCGCGGGTTAACGCGGCCAGCAGGGCTCCGCTCGTAGCTTGGCTACATTAGGGAAATGGGTTCCAAGCGTACGCTTTCACCTGTCCGCAGTGTGACGCGGAAGCTAATACAGAGTGAATGGGGAATTCAGGTTGTGGCTAGTGCCGGATCCCTGTTAGCACTTCCTGGTTACCGTGTGGCACCGCCCCCTAGCTTGGTAGCAGAAGTATGGAAGCCCACATGTCCCAAACATGTCTGTGTATGGCATTTTTGCCTTTTGACAATAGGCACGAGCTGTGTGGCTTTGCCTGGGCGAAAAGGGAAAATAAATAACTACATAAAAGCAGCCTGAGCATGCTTTGCTGGCTAAAGAAGCTCACGCATGCATGCACTGCTTTGTTGCCAGCACGAACTAGGCGGACCGTGCTTGGTTTTTTTTAAAAGCATTAAATGGCCCGCCCCTCCCCCTTGTCCTGCCTCCAAAAATGAGAGAGCAAGCTACTATGGGGAACATGGCTGCCACTGCTGTGACACCAGATAGGGAGGCCATGGGCTGGGTCCCCTCCCACACCTGTTGCTGATTCCCTCCCATGGCGCCGCCTCTGTGAGGTCTGGGCTAGTGGAGGTTGACTATCAGGTGGCGGATGTTGAAGAAGCTTCCATCCTCTCCTCTGGTGTTGCCCACCTGTCCCTGGGCTGCCCCCTGCTGGTCCCCGGGCACAGTGTCGGGCGAGATGGGTCCCTTCAGCTCTTGTTTGGAGCATGCCGGGTGTGGGAATAAGCTCTTCCTGAGGTCCCATCTACTAGAGTGGACCTCAAACTTGATGCTATCACGCAGCCTCAGCGCCTCCTGTCTCAGGTGGCACTGCTGCCTGGTTGGTCTGGTTGCAGGCAGTTGAGTGCCCTGCCTCCCAGCATTTATGGTCCCCTGTCCACAATTGGTTGCTGCCATGCATGGCGGGGGTAGTTGCCATGGCCCCGCCTCTGTGAGGCCTGGGCCGGTGGAGGTTGATTATCGTGAGGTGGATGTTGAAGAACTTCCATCCTTTTTGGCTACCACTGGAGTGGGGCCCAGACGGGTGAACCCATGTCTGGGTCACCTGATTCTGGGCCCCTCCCACAGCCTTCCCTCCCATGGCCCCGCCTGCTTGGGGCCTGGGGTGGTGGAGGTTTGATTGTCAGGAGGTTGATGTTTATGACGCTTGGCTCCGGTCAGACGACCAGGGTTGCCTGATAGAACTGCCTTTCTACCCTGCGGCCACCTCGCTATGAAGAAGCTGAGGGGCCTATTCAGGCGTGCTGAGGCGGCCGTGTTCAGTTGAGGCGGGGAAGACTCGGAGCATAGGCTCAGCTGTCCTCCAGCCGCCCTCCTCCCTCCTGACATCCTTTGAGTTGGGCCTAGTGGCCAGCACTGCTGCGGGCTGTGTTCCCCTGGCCTATTGCCCGCACTTTGCCGGTTTCATATGCTAGTCAGAGCTCGCTGCGTCTGACGGCTCCGGCAGCGGTTGAAAGTTCTCCGGCCTGTGGCGCTGGCTCCCTGTCTGGCACATTGCCCAAATGTTGCGGGTCTACGTGGCTGGCAGGGCCTGCTCAGTGAGCTGACACCCCCGGTGAGTCACGTCCCTGGCTCCAGGCTGTCTTCCCCTGGCGTGCTGCCCGCATTCGCCTGTTTACGCGCCAATTGGACCTCGCTGTGTCTGATTCTTCAGCTGGCGAGTGAGTGTTCTCCAGCCTGCACAACCGCTCAGCCCTGGGGCAGACCTTCGGGTTAAGTCCCCGCTTCGCCTTCAGCGGTCTAGACCGCCAGCCTGCGGACGGCTGGGCAGCTCCGTGGTTGGATGGACCCTTCAGGTCGCATCCCTGCCTTGGCCCTGCATCTTTGCAGCTGTACTGCTGCTGCGGGCTGTGTTCCCCTGGTGTATAGCCCGCGGTTCGCCGGCTCACACGCCAGTCGGACCTCGCTGTGTCTGATACGTCAGCCGGTGAGTGAGTGTTCTCCAGCACGCGGCGCTGGCTCTCTGTCTAGTGTGTTGCCCCTGTGTCGCGGGTCACATGGCCAGCAGGTGCCCGCTCAGTGAGCTGACACTTCCCGACTGTCCGCTAGTGTCTCATCAGGCCCACTCTTGCTGGCCCCCTGTCTATGGACGGTGCAGAGTGGCTGCTATGCCCTGGTGAAGAACCTTGGGTTGCTCCTCACTTGGGCCCTCAGTGGCCTGAGCCACCAGCCCCTCCCCTGTAGTGAATGGTGCAGGTCAGCTGCTCTGCTCCTGGGACAGGCCCTGGGCCTTGTCCTTACCTCTGCCATCCACTGACTGGCCGAGCTGCTGCGAAAGGCTCTCTCTCTCTCTGTGTCACTGCCTAGTGCCAGGCGGGGATCTGTTGTGACTTGACTTCTTCAGTCGGCGGCTCCGTCTTCCCGTCTGGAGCGTCATCCGCATATCGCGGATCTCTGTCACAGCAATAGCCAGCTACCGTGCTCGAGTGGCTTGGTAGGCTGTGTTCCCCTGGCATTTTGCCCGCGTTCGGTGGCTTACACGCCAGTCTCACCTCGCTGTGGCGAGTGGCATTTCTCCAGCCCAGTGTAGCCTGTTCTGTCTGGCGTGTTGCTCGCAGTGCGCGGTTCACACGGCCAGCAGGGCTCCTGTCATTGCTCGAGTGGGGCGGCTTCTCGGCTCTGACTGCAGCTTAAGCCGCCGCTGCAGCTGCTACTGCTGCAGCTGTGGGCTGTGTTCCCCTGGCGTATTGCCGCATTCGCTGGCCTGCCCGCAAGTCGGTCCTCACTGGGTCTGGTGCCTCAGCCAGCGAGTGAGGTTTTCCCCAGCTTGGCTCCCTGTCTGCCGTTGCCCACTTCTTGCAGGGTTGCGCACCCAGTAGGGTCCCCTCTCAGCGGCTCAGTGAGCTATGCTTCCTCTCTCTCTCTGCTCCTGGGATTCCAGGTTTGGGCCCTGGGCACCAAAATCCTTGGAGAGCGTACACACGGGCTCGTCCTAGCCGACCGCCCGTGCTTCTGGCATTCCGTCGCTCCAACCGCATGCCGCGGGTTGGGCTTGTCAGACCTTGTTATGTATGACATTTCGGCCAGTGAGTGAGAGGTCCCCAGCCTGCAATGCTGGCTCCCTTTTGGTGCTTTGCCTGTGTGTCACGAACTTACACGGCAGCAACGGGGATGCCCAGTAGCTGGGACTTTGTGTCTGACCTCAAGTGTCTCGTTGCAAGTTCACTCTTGAGGCTCCTCTGTCTGTGGACAAGCACGTGGTGACGGTGCTGGGGGTGGACCTTCGGGTCATTGCCTGGCTCAGCCCTCCACTTACGCAGGCTAGGCTGCCAGCCCCTCCCCCCCTCGCGGTTCCCGGGCTGACCTTGAGCGGCCGATCACTTGCGGTCCTGCGTCCTGCATGACCGGTTCAGGCCAGTCTGGCGTCTGCAGACTGCTGCCTCCATCCCCTGGCTCGGCCTTTGCGTTGACTCCCGGCGGTTCAGTTGCCGTCTCCTCACGGGGTTTCTTACAGAGTTACCCCGTACATATGGAATATGTAACAGTGTGGAGAGATAGTCTCTCACTAAGAGAACCACGGTTACACCGTAACCGTCCGATAGTTTTCTCCTCATTTTAATGAATTGAGCCGTTGCCACAACATATCACCATAAAGATTAATTTGAAAAAATTAAAATTAGCTGTATGTAAGCGGCAATACATGACAAACCGCAGGACCCACCATGCAAGCTAGTTTAGGGTTATTTGAATTAAAAACAAAAAAAATGTCTATGCAGATGCAGATAACAACACAATCGCTATAACAATTTAACTTTTGTACGACCAGATTTTCATATACTTACATTTGAAAGTGTTTTCCTTTCCTGGTTCGACCACATTCGTTATCAGAATAAAATCTCCTGTGTGGCCCGCAATGAATCCTGGGATATGGTAGGACACAGAGGATACGTTGGACCCATCCTTAAAATTTGGGGAAAAGTATGACGCATTTGTCGCCACATTTTGAGTACTCTTTGAATTCGGACAGCCTTCGTCGCGTCGCTGTGACGTCATTGCCTCAAAATACGTACTTCGGAGCATCCTTCCCCTGAATTCGGACACACCCTTAATTTATTTTCTGCTGTGTTTTACTTGCATCTATTTGCAGAACATGCAGAACATAGGTTTAATTGGTAAACATTTCTTCAGGTCAAAGACAGTCGCGTATAATTTAATTTTTGCTTGATGCAATGTGCATAAAGTTAAAGATTCAAATTAATAAAACAATTTTAAAAATACTTAATTATTTAATTCAGTTTTACATGATGGATTATGCAGAGAAAGTAGACTTGGGCTGAAAGGTCTGTTGCTTTATTACATATTCAGGTTGTGCATCGTGTTTTTGATAAGTAACTAAGTAATAAAGTAACTAATTAGTTTTGAAAATAAATAATCAGTAAAGTAATGGGATTACTTTCTTGGAGAAGTAATTAGTAACTAGTTACTATTTTCAAGTAATTTGACCACACTAGATAGGCTACTCCACTTTACAGTTTCCTATCTAGATTGGGTGGATCTTCTTTGGACCACAGATGAATTCAAACATTTATGAATACAGGTTAGTGATGCTGCTACACATGATATAAACAGCTATGAACACATTCAACATCTAGTTTTCATTTGAAACACAGACACTAGTGTTTATTTAAGGCATTTTTATAAACCCATGACAGAGAGCGATGCTGTGCCAGAAGCAGACACGACTCAGAAGTAGCTGTTCTCAGCATTAGACCCATCCATCCATCCATCCATTCGCTTCCGCTTATCCTTTTCAGGGTCGCGGGGGGCGCTGGAGCCTATGCCAGCTGTCATAGGGCGAGAGGCGGGGTACACCCTGGACAGGTCGCCAGTCTGACCAACACAGGGACAGACAACCATTCGCACTCACATTCACTCGCACATTCACACCTAGTGACAATTTGGATTATCCAATTAACCTATCCCCACAAGCTGCATGTCTTTGGACGGTAGGAGGAAGCCGGAGTACCCGGAGGGAACCCACGCAAACACGGGGAGAACATGCAAACTCCACACAGAAAGACCTGATGGTGGAATTGAACTCAGGACCTTCTTGCTGTGCGGCAACAGTGCTAACCACCGTGCTCATCTTATTTTCCATTGCTTGATCTGCATCAACTGTGCTCTGACTGCGCGGCACCAACATAAGTAAACAGGCTGAAGCATTGATGTGGTGATGTTTGGTTTTGATTTTCAGACCATGCATGATGTTGGAGTTTTGGGTGTCTTCCTGAGATTTGGGCATGTATACATTATTAATTGGATTAATTAATGTCATGCACATTAATTAATCCAATACTGTCTAACATGAAAACAATACAGAGAGAAGGTCAGTTAAATGAAGAGTGAAAGCAGGAGAAACAATGGTTGAGGGAGAGTAGTGTACCTGAAACCTTTGTATCTGACTGCACACAGGCACGTGCATGATTAGATTAGGGTTATGCATTCAGTGGTGATAATTACAGTGAGGGTTCAGGATAGGGATGGCGGTGAATGTGTCCTATGGTTAAAGGTCTGTGTGTATGTTTTTATTTTAGTTTCAGTTTAATTTTCTATGTCTGTAGTTCAGTTTGACTCGTCATTCTTTTTAATATTATAGTTCAGGCTGTATCTGTAACTGGCACATTCATTGTGCTCATGTATTACAATAAAGCTGTGGCTTCCCATGATGCCGTTTGGTGAAACATATCCACTCATGAAGCTTCTCTTAACAAATTTAATGTTAACGGACTAAAACTAAAGACGGTGCTTCTATTTTTGATTCTGGTGCAGTCCAGAGTAGAAACGATCATTTCATTGAGTGTGTTGTGTGCAGTAGCATGAAGCAGTGCCTACATTTCCCTGCTGCTGACCCATCTCTCACACAGAGTCAGCAGCACTCCGGCAGCCTCATTTATTCACTGTTTGGAATTCTGAACATACAAACATCCATGCTAACAATGTGATTCATCAATATTAGCTTGTGTGTAAATGTAGCTGCACTCCTGAACACGTGGTCTCGGTTCCCTTCAAATGCTCAGTCTAACGTGCGTTATATTTGAACTCCTGCTTTCTGGGCCTCAGACAGCATCGGCGGCTCATCCGGTGCTTTATTGATAGGCACTTGGATAAGACAATCGATGGCTTCATCACTGATTGAAAAAGGGCAGCTCGGGATTCTGCTGAAGAGCTCGCCTCGTTATTCGAGAATCCTTTCCTTATCAGTCATCACTGAAGGGATGGAGGAGGGATGACATTGAGGGTTTGGGACTGCAGACGTCTTTCACAGCATCATACAGTTCCTTCCTGTCAGTGTGACCCTGGATCTTGACACTTTCTGTCTTGCAGTTCCTCCTGAATAGCTCTATGAATGGCATTGTGTGCATCTTTCTTTGCAGTGGGGTTGCACAGGTTGACTTGATGGAGACACTTTTTGTCATCCTGCTTGATTTCATCACATTTTTCGTCAAACCAGTCCTAGTGTTCTTCCTTTTGGTCTGTACATGGCCAAAGGAGCTATTCCCAAAGTCAAGAGTGCTGCAGCCCACTTAACAGAGAACTGTTTGAGGCTACCAAAACCCTTCCTTGTGTGTTTCAGATCTCTGGGTACCCTCACCTGCTTCTGACACATTCTGTGACTATCGCCTGGAATGTGGCTGCTGTTGTATGACAGCTACAGTGAGTGAGAGCTGCGTGGGGTGGGGGCCAAAGCTCATGTCTTTCAGAGTGATGTCCAGATAGGGTGATGAGGAAGACTCCATTGTTCCAGGCACAAAAGCTGCAACAAGAAAGAATAAAAGCTAAAACAAATATTGGTCTCAGAATTGCTCAAACTCTTATTTTTAAAATTCAAAGTCTGACATATAATCATATTTATATCTATGCTATTCTATAATGTAAATAAATTCACCATGTGCTGAATCAATGAGCCCTCCAACACATTCCAACAGCAGCATCCTAATTCCATGCACACAGCGTGGAATCAGTACGAACGCCATCAGCACCATAAATGAGCCCGAGTCTGTATTTAACCCTTTAAAGCCGGTCAGAGCAGCACGCTCTGTTTTGCGTAACTATTTTTAAATCCCGGTAGCTCTGCAACCATGTGAGCTAGCGCAAAATTTTTTTTTGCATATGAAACCGGAGGAGTTGTACTTACATCTTATGCCATCAGCTTGTCCTCGGTCACAGTTTCCTTCCACATATAACTTTGCAAAAACTGCAGAAAAAGCGCTTGCAGCAACAAAAACATAATATTCCAGAAACACGCTTTGCCGATCCGATCAGCTGTTCATAACACTTCCTACGTCCATCAGTGTGAACTATCGCATGTCCACCATGACCTGCCCGAAACCGGAAGTGACGTCATTTTCGCAGAAATGTAGTTTTTTACCATCAGGGCCTCATGAGCCTATACTGGTGTTTTTAAAAGTTATGTTTGACTTTATGACTTTCTGTGTGGTTTCTGGGATGCTTAGGACTCATATTGCTGCTGGAAATAGTTTATTTTGATGCATATGCTGCTTTTTTGCAAATTTGCATTATAATATTTATTTTCGTTTTTCCTGCAGTGTATAAAAATTGGTGTATTTCAAAAATAAAACTATGAAGACACTCAAAATAAATTTCCTGTGGTGGGAAACTATTTTGTGCAACTTTTTTGTATTTACAGTTTTGAGGGATAAGCCTCTTAAATTTCTCTAACTAGAAATATATGTTAAAAAAACAAAAACGATTTTCTTTTTTTTTGTAGTTTATTGTAATTTTTTGCAATTTATGTAATTACTATGCACTTAATGCAGACATATTATTAAAATCTGGGCTCTAATGGTTGTATTGATGTATAACAACTTGAAATGCTCCCAAAAATGGCTCCACAGCCTGTAAAAATATAATATAAGCTCTGGCGGACTTGGTTCTATGGTAGGTCTTAAAGGGTTAATTTTAGAATACAGTTGATGTCTCTATGTATACACCACTCTGCATTTAACCATTAGTTATTATTAATCTCTGTCTCTCTTCCACAGTGTGTCCTCGTCCTGTCTTCCTCCCCTCACTCCGAATGGTCGTGGCAGATGGAGCTGAGCTGAAGCTGTGTCGTACGCAGGAGCTGAACCAGCTCAGGACTGTGTGTGTGTGTGTGTGTGTCCTGTCTGGGTATAGTGTAATGTTGTGTTACAGGGTCCGGTGATTGTGGGGGTGTCTGTTATGAGAGAGCCAACCTTGGTGTTATATAAATAAAACTGAACTGATCAAACTTTAATCCTTATTTAAAGTTTAATCATCGTATATTCTGACATCACATCAGACTATTAGCAGAACTGCTTCCTACCATCTGTATGTGGATCACATTCAACTGTCTTTTCTTCTAACCTTGAGTTGAATAAAGAATCCATTTAAACTGACAGTCTTTGGTTTCATCGGTCTTTGATGCAAACATCAACTCTCTGACCCACTCTTGCTTTTTTTCTTTTTAAGTAAATTACTAGACTCACAGCTGTTATCTCAGAAAGTGAACTGGAGATGATTATTCAAGGCTTCTTCTCCTCCTGCTTAGATTATTGTAATGCTCCACTTTCTCCTCTGTATAGGGCAGCGGTATCAAACTCGTGGCCCAGGGGTCACCTGTGGCCCATATTTTAAGTGACTTTTTTGTTAGAGAGGATTTGTTTGCTGTTGAGTCCAATTTAAAAAAAAGTTCTTTAAAAAGCCAAAAATGATTTAATATGAAGGCGATATGAGTGTGTGTGTACTAATGTCTGCACTTTGATTTGCATTGACAGCAGAAGTGCTGTCACATGTGTGCACAGACAGGACCAGTGTGTTTGTTTAGTCATTCAATGAAAGGTTCAAATCTGTGTTCATGTTTGCAGTTTTGTCTTCTTATAAAATATTTGAAATTTAAAAAACAAACAAAACATTTTAGGAAATATTTGTGGGTTTTTCTTGTTTGCTTGTTTGTTTTGTACTACTTGAACAGTAAAGTGGCAAAATATGAGTAACTGTATTCCATTACAATCCCCGTTTAAAAAGGTGGTATTCAGAATACAGTTACTTTGTCGAAATAAAGGGATTACACGGCGGTACTTTCCTGTTTCATATGTTCGGCTATATCCTCTATTTTTGGTAATGCCACGCCGGTGGAAACCCAAACAAACATGCATTAAGAGGCTCTGATGCCTGTGCCTCAATGTCATGGCCCATGTCACCTCTACTAGACCCCACATAATGACGTGAAGAAATATTTTTAAAAAAATGTATTAAAAAAAATGATTTAATATGACAGCAATAGCAGAATGCTACAGGTATAGCTCTAAAGAATGTAGCATCATGGGCAGTGTAGTCCGTGCTGCAGGGAGAATGGACTGCCATACCCGTTATGTGTCTGTGAGCGAGGGAGGGAGAAAAAGGAAAAGTACGAGCTGTCATCGAGCAGAAACGGGAGCTGGAAGCATGTAAATATAATAATAACCACTGCAGCCAAGAAGAGAGCCTGACGAGCCTAGCTGTAAGTAAGCTATTAAGACTCGACTGTACACCGTGTTCCTGTTTTCCTCTGAAACAATAGGTTCTGTTGGAGCAGCCTTTCAACGCCTCTCTCTGTCTCTGCTAGCAAAGTTGACCCAGACAACAAAGTAAAGCTAGTTTTCAGCTACGAGCCGACACAGAACCCACCGTATTAGCCAGAGGTCCCTTTACTACGGTTCGGAGCCGCGGACCTTCAGTAACAGTAATAAATCACAGCAATAGTACATTCATGTAGTTGTAAACAGCATGATAATATATTAAGTAATCCAAAGTATTCAGAATACGTTACTCTCATTGAGTAACGTAACAGAATACATTACAGAATACATTTTGGGGCATGTAATCTGTAATCTGTAATCTGTAATCTGTAGTGGAATACATTTTAAAGATTTTAAACACTGCTGTGTATCAGACACAATTGGGCATTACAAACCATTCCAGTCTCTTCCAACACCAGTCAAGGTTTGACTCCAAACGTTTGACTGGTGCTGTACAATGAAACACAACAACAGCATTAGTTAATATAGAGAGGGTTTGATATAAGGAACGTGCCTTTAAAGCAGTTCAGATTCAGCAATGATTGCTCCAAACATACCAGCCAGTTTAATGGAGAGCTGTCCAAATATCTCTGGGAATGACACAGGGATAAGAAAAATATAATCAACTTGACAGGAAAACCAGGGACTAAACTAAATGGCAAAAAAGTAAAACCTGAAATCAGAAAGACGTCATGAACTGAAAATGCTGCAGAATGATCCAGAACCATGACAGACCTTGGCACTTGCTGGAACTGGGATTGAGGCACAGATCCAGGCCCCAGCACATCTATGACCTCTGGATAGCCTCTACTACAACTACATCATTAACCATGAAGAAGTCAACGCCTTTCACTAGAAGTGCTTTACACACAGCTTGTAGCCAGTGGCTAGCTTTAACTGGATATGAAAGTGGTGAAGGGGTGCATGCATTCTGCTCTTTCCCACACCTCTCAGCACAGCACTCGCATCACAAGTAGACATGACAGCTACTGGGAAGACACTGGAAAGAGTGAGGGACTGCAAACCACTTGCTTCAAGTAGTATAGTAACTGGTCGATGATGCTGACAGTGACACAAACCCTGCAGACATCTGTCTTTTTGCACACAGAGGCCAACCAGGACTGTCATCAAGCCTACAGTCTCACTGTCTGTCCCTCGGTGTCCAGGCGTGTGACAGAAACAACATCTTTCTACTTTGGTTCTTGAAGAATTATTGTCAAGACGTTACTGCGTTGGCTGTTTATCATCTGCCTTTCCATTGGCATCTGAGGGAAAGGCAGGTTTAATAAAGCTGCTATCGTGAAAAACCCATCAGCTGCAAAGTGGTCACACTGTGGTCACTCAGGTAAATCTTATTGCCTTTACACTTCTTAAACTCCTCCACTAGCATTAACTCGTATACTGTTGCTAAATTAGTTTCCTTACAAGTCGTACACTACTGATCAAAGAGAATATCATTTTCTCTTGCAAAATCAAGGTAGGACTGTCTTTGTGTCTTCCTCACATCCCAAAGATGCTGCCTATAAGTCTGAGGGACAGGTTAATGGGCTAACAAGTTAGAGCTCTTTATGTTTTTATAATCAGGACTGTCTCTATCTGAGAGGGATGAACAAACACTTAGAAAACAAAAAACAGTTCAAACTCTGTTTTTAAGCTGGAACTCCCTCTCATGCTTCGCCTTCTCCTGCTGAAAGTTTGGCACTATGTCAAAGATAGAGACATGAAAACAGTAGCCCCCCCATTTTATTTTATACTCAAAGACACTTTTACTAGGCCACTATAATGTCAGTTTTACTGTTGTAGAAGTTCCGCCAGCAGAGGGCGCTCAGTCTCGTACGCATCGGTAGCTGACCAGTGTTGCCAACTTAGCAACTTTGTTGCTATATTTAGCGAGTTTTCAGACCGCCTTAGCGACTTTTTTTCTAAAAAGTGACTAGCGACTTTTTCTGGTGTTATTGGAGACTTATTTATGACGACTTTTTGACGTGAAAGCGCGTATCGCTTTTACTCTCAACAAGCAGCGGGTGCTGCCGTGGGCACCTCGCCCGTGCCAAAGCGCTCACGGGTGGAGGATAGTCCTCCCCCAGCTGCTATCAGGCAGGAGATCTTCACACCTGTGCGTCCAAACTGCAAATGAATCGTGCATGAGCGAAGCTGCTGCTCCTGCACTGACTGTAACGCAGTCAGCCCATATGGAAAAGATATTTATAAATCTTATAAAGTTTGTATCTGTGTTGTGTGAAACTTGTATGAAAAGCATGCAAGAGTGAAAACAGGTATAAGATTCTTAGAAAAATTATATAAATGAAATTATATAAATGTATGTTTTGGATACTTACTACCCCGTAAAAAAAAATCCTAAAAAAACAGTAATATCCCGGCAGCTGGGGCGCCAAAATAATACCATAAAATAACAGAAAATAACTGAACATGACAATACGGTTATTTTCAGTAATGACAATGCAGTTTGTTGCCCTAACTTTACATGGGATTCTGCCTTTTTCGAGTGCTTTTAAACAATGAAATTACCTATAAACAAGGTCAATGAATGCGACAATATGAATAATAATCCTTCAATGTACAGAAATATACAGTTAACAGTTGGTTTAAATAATAATGGATTGCATTCATATAGCGTTCTTTGAGACCCTCAAAGCGCTTTACAATACCCTCTGACCATCACCAGTAGGCAGTAGGTGAAGTGTCTTGACCACAGACACAACGACGAGAGTTTCCGATCCGGGGCTCGAACCGGCAACCTTCTGATTACAAGACGAACTCCCAACTCTTGAGCCATGATCGCCCTAAATAACAATAATAATAATAATTATTTGATGTAAAAAAAGTTTTTAAGAATCATTTTATATATTTTTCCACAGCATCACATTTGAATTCAACAGTTCAATCTTTCAAATAACGGACAGATATTTATGAAATTATGATACATTTGTGAATTATTTTAACAATCTACATATGCATATGTACAGACAGATACATTTAAAAAACAAGAAAATTATGTTTTATTACATTTACAGTGATTTTACCTGAATTTACATTTGAAATGTAAAATCAGTCTATTTATGTAAATTTAATGGTATTCTAGCTCAGCGGTCTCCAACCTTTTTTGCGCCACGGACCGGTTTATGCCCGACAATATTTTCACGGACCGGCCTTTAAGGTGTCGCGGATAAATACAACAAAATAAAACTAGTACCTGTACCGAACAAAAGAAGATTTATTCATAACACACGTGAAAAGACCCAGGAAAACCGAGTAAACGATAAAAACGATAACAAAATAACGCTGAAAACCGATAAAAACCCTGAAAACCATACATTTCACACCTGAGCCTCAACTCTCGCGGCCCGGTACCAAACGACTCACGGACCGGTCCAAGGCCCCTTTTATATTACAATTTTTTTTACAGTGTAAAACAATATATGAAAGTAATGAGAAAGTGGCCACTTTCATGAGTGAATCATATAAGCCTTCTATGATTCATTAAATGAAGTAGGCCACATCTGATTCAAGTCTTCTATAAGTTTTTTCTATTTCTTTTCCATATGGGATTTCTTCTTTTACTCTTATACTGTTTTGTGGATCACAAGATTTAAAACTACTTATAAACACACACACACACACACACAAAGTAACTCCACCAGAGTGCCTACTTCGGGTCACTTTTGCCGGTCCAAACCCGGGTGGTTGGAATTGTGACATTAAAAAAAACAATAATTGCTTAAAGAAATTTAATTTGTAGTTTTAAATAAACTCTAAATGCATTTAGGATGTTTTTTACTCACTTTATGTCTCTTCCACGATGTTATTTCTCTCTCCAGCAGCGTAGGTTACAATTACATTAGCGACCAATTATGCAAATTAGGCGATGACGTCATTTAGCGACTTCTAGCGACTTTTAGGACAGCCAATAGCGATTTTCCTTACTGAGGCGTTGGCAACACTGTAGCTGACGCCACACTAGAAGAAGTAGTGTGAGTAGAGAAGAGGCAGTGTATGGCCCATGTGCTGAAAGAATTAATTAATCGGACATTTTTCCGTCTTTACAGGTAAGTTGGGTGGTTGATAATATAAAACAGATGTTATAAAAGTGACAGACAGCAGTGGCGATTAATGATAAATGTCTTATTTGTGGCGAATGTTAAGCTAGAGAGCTAATTTCCAAGTTGCTCCTGTTGTTAGTCTGTGCTCATCCAAGTGGTAGACTGTACCGAAAGTCTGGGAGTTTATTGCAGTTATATTTTGGGTTAAAGCCACAAGATATATGTTTTGCATAATAAGAAAAAGTTTAAATTGCTGTATGTTTAGTTCATTAAGAGTGAATGCTGTAGAAATATATTAAGAAAAACGTTTATTTGAAAGGGATAGAGTTGAATAAATACAGTTAATAAGACAGGTTTATACACAGCAAATCTCTGGAGTTAAATATTCTGGAGTTAGGCATAAAAGTGCACAAGAGTTACATTCCGGGAGTTTATTTTTCACCTTATACTACAGTCAGTGTTGGGGAGTAGTCTAAAACGGTGTAATATTTAGGTGTTCATTCACTGGGTGCTAAGGAGTCTAATTCAACACATTGCTGGTGTTGTTTGTCTGTCGACCGTTACCGCGCCTATCCGTGTTTCTTTCTTGGACTCCGACATGTAGGAGGTAAAAATACTTTATTTACTTTGGAATTTTCTGTGAGTGTAGTGATGTTATTTATATATATATTCAGTTACATGGATGCATAAGCATGCAACTTTCCACAGCATGTCTTTTATCCTGTCTTCCTTCTCTCACCCCAACCGGTCGCAGCAGATGGCCGCCCCTCCCTGAGCCTGGTTCTGCCGGAGGTTTCTTCCTGTTAAAAGGGAGTTTTTCCTTCCCACTGTCGCCAAAGTGCTGCTCATAGGGGGTCATATGATTGTTGGGCTTTTCTCTGTATCTATGAAGCGCCTTGAGGCGACATTTGTTGTGATTTGGCGCTATATAAATAAAATTGAATTGAATTGAATAAGTAAAATATAAAGTTAACTAACTAGCACTACATGTGTTTTCTGTATGTTATGCTGATTCGTTGATAGCAGCTAGGCTAATGCTAGTCAAAAGTTAGCTAACTAACTTATCTTACTGTATTTTAAGATACACATTTCACGTTGTCAATGAAAACGTTTATTTCTATTTGTTAATTTTAACACTAACGTTTAATTTAACGTTAGCTAACTACAGTAATATTCTATTTAGATTCATGGTAATGGCCGTATTTAACCAAAGAGAGGTGCAGCCTGCACTGATGAGATGTTGAGGTATCATTAACATCAGTTAGTTAGTCCTGCTGCACACTGAGATATGCACACAACCCTGTCTCCAGAACTGAGAAGACAAGGACACAGCAAACATGCGGTCACATTGTCTGCTAAACCTAGCCTAGCTAAATAGATTTTACGCAATATTTAGTGTGGACAGGCTAACTCAATGTAAGAAAGTGTTTATTGATTAAGTTATACACAGTTCACATAAAGTTACCATAAACAACTTCTTCTTCTTGTGTTGTGTTTCATAGTAGTAAAGGTATTTTTTTCTGTAGGTGGCCAAGATGTTGATAAAAGTAAAACACAGAGAGACAAAGAAATATGCAAAATTGGAAGAAGTCAGCTTCACAGATTTTGTGAGAGCAGGTAAGTTATGGTTTGTACTAAGTCATTAAAGAGGAAATTATAATGTTGTTAGTAACTGAGTGATGATTTTACTTCAGTGCAGCAGAAGTTTGCAGCACTGAAAGTCACAGATGAGCAGGATATAGAGGTGGATGAGGATGTCTTTCCTGAACTTGCAGCAGTCAAAGAGGTGTGTTTTGTCATCTATACAGCTGAAGGTAAGTAAATATATGCTCTGATAGATTTTGATTTGTACAGTTACTCTTAAATAAATATTTTTAATTTGTCTAATATCCTGTGGTAACAATCACAAAACGCTGCTTTCATGGCTCAACAGTAAGTTGGATTTATCACATGCATTTCAGACATCCTGGAAACACAATCATCCAAGAAGCTGCGTGACTGCTCAGACCTAACACACTATGTGACACTCACACCTTGTGGTATGTAAATTGTATATTACCATAATAAAATACAAAATAACCATCTGTTCTCCTGGGAGAAAGTATAATTTAATCAAAGCGTGCAATTTACTGGCCCTGTGTGCATAAATGGTATCTTTGTTGTGTTGTGTTTTTGATTGTATATACCTTATATTCTAATATTTTTATTTGACTGTTCTGAAGCAACATGTGGAAGAGCCCTCCTCTCCAAGTCTAACAGATACATCGTCTGTCCCAACCACCAGCAGCCAGAGCAGTGACACAAGTGATGCCGGACTTCAAATGGTTCAGCCTCTATTGGACAGCATACATGAAAGAAATGTAGATACAGTACTTAATTCACTTATACTTGACTCTTTAGTTGCCATTACTTGAAAAAGCTTAAACACGAAGATAAAAGAGATTAGAGAAAAATAATTTGATATAGTATTTCATGTAGTTTGCTCTGCAACTGTAGTGTGTAATAAGACTTGCTCTCTCTCTCTCTCTCTACAAATATATAGCTGTTTTTGTTATGTATGTTAACCATGAAACGTGTTTCCATGATCAGTACCTGCTTTTCAGGTAAATGAAACCATTTCTAAGACGATACTGGTCCTAGAAAGGGAGAAAGTAAGACATTTCAAATGTTTTGATGCCCAAATGTCATATGGGTGTGATTCACAATTTTATGTTCTGTGAGAGAGTTGCATTACTTAATTTGTTGGCTTGATGGACACTTTACAGAGTCTTCCTCACGTTAACACTGCATTACAAGAAGTGCTTATTCTGTAGTCATTTTTTCCCTTTAATTCTGTTTTTTTTTTTCTTTTCGCCCAATGTTAGGCCTATCTGACCTCAACTGTTTAGCTGCCAATCATGGTGGATGTTATGCTATTACAGTACTGTTACACAGGATGTATGTTAATCCATGCAGCATTCATATTTGAATATGTTATTTTTTATAAATAAAATTCATACATTCATAATAATCAGTATTGTGTTTTTGTAGTAATTTGCACCTAAAACCTAAAACTTTTTTCATTTGATGAGTAACACTATAACAGAGTTAATATCAAACTTAACTCTAGTTATGAGTTAAATTTTACTCTATGAGAGTTTAGTTTTAACTCCTATAAAGAGTTGAAAGATCAACTCCCGGAAAAGAGTTACTCTAACTCTGCACTAGAGTTAATTCGGTGGTCACGCATGTACACTCAAATGTAGTTAATCTGAACTCCCAGACAGTTTATTCCAAAGACCAGAATTTGCTGTGTACATAGATTAAAACTGTAGTAAAAACAAGATAAAACTGTAATGAAAGTTCACTCTGGTGCTTGTGCATACAGTAAGAGGCATTTCTGTGATTTAAGCAGTTTATAAAAGTGGTGCATTTGAATATGAAACTGTATAAGTTACATGTAAAAAGTAATGTTATCCACACTAGAAGAAGTGTCAGTGGTGAAGAGGCAGCGTACGGCCCGCGCACCGAAAGAACTGACTAATCGGACATTTTTCTGTCTTTACAGTTTTCTGTAAAAATTAAATCTGTTGCACGGGAGATAAGTTGGCCCATCATTTCAGAGGTGTAACAAATGCACACTTGATGCATCTTCAACATTTCACTATGAACCCAGTCACAGTGGGTCAGATCTGGGCAATGACACTGGTTTGTCCCGGACTAGACCACATACAGCTAGAACAGAGACAGGCTGTTCCATACTCTGCTCTATCAATGGGGAAGAGCTTGTCCAGGACTCACAGTTGTTATCAAGCCACCCCCTTCCTGGTACACCACTGTTATACCCTTGTCTGTAAAACTGCGAGGTTCTGTAGATGCTTGTAAGTTAAGAGTCCTACTGTCTGCCAAACCATCACATGGAGTGGTTGGACCACTGCTGTAAAATGATGCCACCTCACACAAACCCTTCTTTCTACAGAGGTGTAACGAGTGTTTGCTGCCTTCCTGGTCATCAAACTAATGTAAATATTAGACAAAGATAACAAAAGTAAACACAAAATGAAGTTTCTAAATGAAGGTGTTTATGATTAAGGGGAACAAAAATCTGAAATGACAGCTGCGATAGGCTCCAGCGCCCCCCGAGACCCTGAAAAGGATAAGCGGACGCGAACGGATGGGAACAAAAATCCAAAGCGACACTTACCTGTGTGATTGCCTCTGCCCCGTTATAACATAAATTAACTGTGGTGTTCAGTTTCTCTGGCCACACCCATAAGTGGAGTGACGAATCATGAATCTGTGTTTAGCAGCTGCCATTAGAACGGCACCAGCTGCACTGTGCCAAGTGATGGAGGAGGATGTGGTGCGGAGCTGTTCTTGACATTCGGCCCCTCAGTTCCAGTGAACTCTGAATAGTTCAGCATACCGAGACATTTCAGACAACTTTGTGAGAACACTTTGGGGGTGGCCTCTTCCTGTTCCAACATCCCTGTGCACTGGTGCACAAAGATCTGCAAAGGTAAATGGACTGATTCTTATAATTCAATTTTATTTATATAGCGCCAAATCACAACAAAAGTCGTGATTTGTCTGTTAACACATAGTGAGTGAGAAAGGTGACTGGAAAGGAAACACTCAATGCATCATGGCCTACGTCTATTGCAGCATAACTAAGGGAGGATTCAGGGTCACCTGGTCCATATCGTACTTATAGGACCATTATACTTATATCGTACTTCTCTACTCTCCTGGAGCGCTCAAAGCGCTTTACACAAAATGCCTAATTTACCCATTCACAGCATTCATACAAGCGCTTTTTTCTATGCTTAAGTGCTTTCTATCTAACATTCACAAACATCCATACTACAGTGGATGCTGAGAGAGCTAGTTGGATTTAGCATCATGCCCAAGAATATTTGGCATGCAGACTGGAGCAGCCAGGGAACCATCCAATCAGCAGATGAGCCAGCCTACCTCTGAGCTACAGCCACCCCAAAGGATGGATGGACAAGCAACTGATGTGGAAGAACTTGGCTGGCCTGAGTCCTAATATCAAACCAAGAGATATCAGGACTCTGTTCTGGCAGTATAGTGCACGATGCCTTTACTACTGGGCACCTGTGATGTAACACCAAGAGAACACGTGTTCATAGAATGAAACATCAACATTCACAAAGAAGCTTATTCTTTGTTATTCATAACTCAGTCTCGTGTTAGAACAGTTGTTTATTCTCACATTTTAACATTATGGTACTGAGTCTATGATCCAGTGTTTCTGTTCCTCAGGCTTTTCCTGGCATTGTTTATGTTTCTAGTTTAACCATTTGCATTTCTGGTCCTTGCAGTTATTTAAATTTATAGTTCTAGTCTTTAGGTTTGTTACTGTTCCTACGCTGCATTGAACATTTCATGTTTAGCTCCTGTGTCTGTTTTCTGTTTCCTTTCTGTGTCCCCAGTTGACATGTTCCCATGTCTGTTTCATTCCCCAGTCCCAGTGTCCGTGTCTTAGTGTGTGCGTGTCTCGTGTTTCCTGTTTTATTTTGACAGTTCCTTCAGTGATTTATTGAAACATGTGCAAACATACAGAAAATACAGTGTGAGAGACTAAAACCTAAGGAAAGCAAAGTGTCTGGACTTCTTTAAGTTTCTTGAAGGCGTTTCATCCGAGAGGCTTCTTCAGTTCTAACCAAACGGTGGAGATTTTAAGCCCTTAAGAGGGTCATTGACCCACTATTGTTCATGTGCCTCATCACATGAGCCACGGTGTGAAAAAAGGGCGTGGGTCATTATCAGCAAAGGTTTCGGGGGAAACAATTATGAGACGTTACCTCATCCTGTCGTGTGACTTATTGAGATCAACTGACACAAGATGTGAGTGGGCGTTAAGGTCCACAGTGGAGATAGATGCTTCTTTCACTCCTCTATCCATCTGTCTTCTCTGTCCAAAGTGTGAACATTGGCATCCTCAAAGAGTGACCTTTGACCTTTAGACACAGATGTACAGCTGAGTTTTGTCCTACAGGAGTCTGAGCACTGTACAGGATACACTCTGAGGCTTTTAGGATGAACCAGTTTGTGTCTGAGTGTGTGGCTGGCTCTGAACTGGGATGTCGTGCTTTGTGAAGCTTCTGCTCAGTGTCGCTGGTACAGCTGCTACATAACGGATGTTGTTCTGTTTGTCAGTGACTATAATGTTACTGCTGTCGATATCCTTCACTCTCTTTAATCAATCAGTGATCCAGACACTGTTTTAATTTAATGGAAGTAGATGAGCCATGGGGCCCGGCCGGGCACAGCCCGAAGAGGCGACATGGGCCCATCCTCCCGCAGGCCCACCACCCGCAGGAGGCGCCATAGGGGTCGGGTGCATTGTGTGCCGGGTGGCAGCCAGGAGCGGAGGCCCTGGCGGACTGACCCCCGGCTGCCAAGACTGGCAATAGGGACATGGAATGTCACCTCTCTGGTGGGGAAGGAGCCTGAGTTAGTGCGTGAGGTTGAGAGGTACCGGCTAGATATAGTCGGGCTCACCTCTACGCACGGCTTGGGCTCTGGAACCAGTCTCCTGGAGAGGGGCTGGACTCTGTCTCAGTCTGGAGTTGCCCCTGGTGAGAGGCGGCGGGCTGGGGTGGGTATTCTAATATCCCCTCGGCTTGCTGCCGGTACGTTGGGGTTTTTCCCGGTGGACGAGAGGGTTTGTTCCCTGCGCCTTAGGGTCGGGGAACGGGTCCTGACTGTCATCTGCGCTTATGCGCCGAGTGGCAGTTCGGAGTACCCAGCCTTCTTAGAGTCCCTGGGGGGGGGTGCTGGAAGGTGCTCCACCTGGAGACTCTGTTGTCCTGCTGGGAGACTTCAATGCTCACGTGGGTAACGACAGCGAGACCTGGAGGGGCGTGATTGGGAGGAACGGCCTCCCTGATCTGAACCCGAGCGGTGCTTTGTTATTGGACTTCTGTGCTAATCACAGTTTGGCCATAACGAACACCTTGTTCGAACATAAGAGTGTCCATAAGTGCACGTGGCACCAGGACGCTCTAGGCCGTAGGTCGATGATCGATTTTGTAATCGTATCACCAGACCTGCGACCATATGTTCTGGACACTCGGGTAAAGAGAGGAGCTGAGCTGTCAACTGATCACCACCTGGTGGTGAGTTGGATCAGGTGGCGGGGGAGGACGCTGGACAGACCTGGTGCACCTAAACGCGTAGTGAGGGTGTGCTGGGAACGACTAGCAGAGGCCCCAGTCCGCGAGATCTTCAACTCACACCTCCGGCAGAGCTTCAACAGCATTCCGAGGGAGGCGGGGGACATTGAGTCCGAATGGACCATGTTCAGCGCCTCCATTGCCGAAGCTGCTGCATTGAGCTGCGGCCGCAAGGTGGTTGGTGCCTGCCGTGGTGGTAATCCCCGAACCAAATGGTGGACACCAGAGGTGAAGGGAGCCACCAGGCTGAAGAAGGAGTCCTATCGGGCTTGGTTAGCCTGTGGGACTCCGGAGGCAGCCGACAGGTATCGACAGGCCAAGCGGAATGCGGCTCGGGCAGTGGCTGAAGCAAAAACTCGGGTGTGGGAGGAGTTCGGAGAGGCCATGGACTGCCTCGAAGAGGTTCTGGCAAACCGTCAGGCGTCTCAGGAGGGGAAAGCGGTGCTCTACCTGCACTGTGTATAGTGCTGGTGGAGCGCTGCTGATGTCGACTGAGAAAATTGTCAGGCGGTGGAAGGAATACTTCGAGGACCTCCTTAATCCCACTGACGCGTCTTCCGAGGAGGAAGCAGAGTCTGGGGATGAGGGGAATGACCCGCCAATTTCTGGGGGCGAGGTCACTGAGGCAGTTAAACAACTCCTTGGTGGCAGAGCCCCTGGTGTTGATGAGGTCCGCCCCGAGTTCCTGAAGGCTCTGGACATTGTAGGGCTGTCCTGGCTGACACGCCTCTGCAATGTTGCGTGGAGATCAGGGGCAGTACCCGTGGATTGGCAGACCGGGGTGGTGGTCCCCATCTTTAAGAAGGGGGACCGGAGGGTGTGTTCCAACTACAGGGGGATCACACTCCTCAGCCTCCCCGGGAAAGTCTATGCCAGGGTGCTGGAAAGGAGAGTTCGTCCGCTAGTCGAACCTCTGATGCAGGAGGAACAATGTGGTTTTCGTCCTGGTCGCGGAACACTGGACCAGCTCTTCATCCTCTCGAGGATACTTGAGGGTGCATGGGAGTTTGCCCAACCAGTCTACATGTGTTTTGTGGACTTGGAGAAGGCATTCGACCGTGTCCCTCGGGGTGTCCTGTGGGAGGTGTTGCGGGAGTATGGGGTGTCTGGCCCATTGCTACGGGCCATTCGATCCCTATACAACCGTTGCAAGAGCTTGGTTCGCATTGCCGGCAATAAGTCGGACTCGTTCCCGGTGGGTGATGGGCTCCGCCAGGGCTGCCCTTTGTCACCGGTTCTGTTCATAATTTTTATGGACAGGATTTCTAGGCGCAGCCAAGTGGCGGAGGGCTTTCGCTTTGGTGGCCTCAGGATCTCATCTCTGATCTTTGCGGATGATGTGGTTCTGTTGGTTTCATCGGGTGAGGGCCTCCAGCTCGCACTGGAGCGGTTCGCAGCCGAGTGTGAAGCAGCGGGAATGAGGATCAGCACCTCCAAATCTGAGGCCATGGTTCTCAGCCGGAAAAGGGTGGGGTGCCCACTCCGGGTCGGGGATGAGGTCCTGCCCCAAGTGGAGGAGTTCAAGTATCTCGGGGTCTTGTTCGCGAGTGATGGGAGAAGGGAGCCGGAGATCGACAGACGGATTGGGGCTGCGGCTGCAGTAATGCAGACGCTGCACCGGTCCGTCGTGGTGAAGAGGGAGCTGAGTGTAAAAGCGAAGCTCTCAATTTACCAGTCGATCTACGTCCCTACCCTCACCTATGGCCACGAGCTGTGGGTAGTGACCGAAAGGACGAGATCGTGGATACAAGCGGCGGAAATGAGCTTCCTCCGAAGGGTGGCTGGCATCTCCCTTAGAGATAGGGTGAGAAGTTCGGCTATCCGGGAGGGGCTCAGAGTAGAGCCGCTGCTGCTCCACATCGAAAGGAGCCAGCTGAGGTGGTTTGGGCATCTGACAAGGATGCCCCCTGGGCGCCTCCTGGGTGAGGTGTTCCAGGCATGTCCCACCGGGAGGAGGCCCCGGGGCAGACCCAGGACACGCTGGAGAGATTATATCTCTCGGCTGGCCTGGGAACGCCTTGGTGTTCCCCCGGATGAGCTGGAGGAGGTGGCTGGGGAGAGGGAGGTCTGGGCCTCTTTGCTCAGGCTGCTGCCCCCGCGACCCGGCCCCGGATAAAGCGGATGAAGATGGATGGATGGATGGATGGAAGTAGATGAGATGATTAGTAAGAAGACACATTGCTGGTGCAAAGGCTGTATTTGGAGTATGTTTAACATGCTAAGAATTCCTGAAAACTTCCAAATGTAGAAACAATACTACAAGATGGAAGTCTGGTCTGCAGGGACTCTGGGTGGCTGCAGACCTTTGGAGGGTCATTGATGTGAAGATGTGATTGTCAGTGAAGTGCAGGATAGTTTGAGTGGGTTGGGGACAGTAAATCTTGACCTCAGGCCAAATCCTTCTTATCCCTCTTTTTGTTAGCATGTTCCTGCCTGATGTTGACTGAGAGGATAACTGCTGTCAGGGCTCAGTGTGTAGATGGGCCCTCAGACTTCCTGCCCATCTGTCCTCTGTGGCGGACACACACACACACACACACACACACACACACACACACACACACACACACACACACACCATTTAGGTTAGTCGCAAACGGGTGAATTTATATCTTAAGTCTTTCACAATGGAAGCTGAATTACACAAAACATGACTTATTAGGCACTAAAGCTTAAACTAGTTTTATGTATAAGTGTCAGCTGGAGTAAAGTTAGTGTCACGTGCAAACTAATGGCTAAGTCTCCGATGTATATTTAGGATCAGGAGCCCAGCTGGTTTTAGCCACATGCTACAGAAGCACATTTTCACAGAGTTTTGAAGTTGCATACATGCATACATGCATACATGCATTCTGATGAATAATTCCTGCATCGAGTTAATTATTAATAATAATTGGTTCTTTTGTTGGCTCTGTTGGTGGCAGTAGCTCTGACTTTGCTGTGACAGTGGACCACAGCGAGGTGCGCTCTGTTTGAACAAACTGAAGCATTTTCTATAGTGTTTGTATTTTCAGTACAATTCAATTTAATACAGCTGAGTTCAGTTTTATTTAGCTCAAAATCATAATTGCCTTAAGTGCGTTATATTGTAAGGTCAGGGAGGGGCAGTCATCTGTGGCGACCAGTTGGGTGTGAGAGGAGGGAGACAAGATGTCACATACATCTTATATACATAACATGGAGAATTGAAATAAACCCCACAGAAAAGGCTTAATACTGAACTTTAACAAAGTCCTAGGGTGTGCAAAGGGTGGCTGTGGCTCAGGTGGTAGAGCTGATCAGCTCCTGATTGGAAGGTTGGTGGTTTGATCCTAGGCTTCCCCAGTCTGCATGTCAAGTATTCTTTTGCAAGATAATAACCCCAAATTGCCCTCCAATGCGTCCATCGGACTGTGAATGTGTGTGAATGTAGATTAGTTTGCACTTGTCTTTGGAAGTGCTTGTATGAGTGGGTGTGAATGTGTGAATGAGGCATGTTGTACAGAGCGCTTTGAGTAGAGTAGAAAAGCGCTGTATAAGAATCAGCCCATTTACCATTTCCTAAACAACAGCAGGGCAGCAGTCCAAAACGAAAGAAGTGTAGAACAGGCCGACACAACCATAAAGCAGGACAGGATATGATGACAGCACGGGGAGAACTGCAGTTACCAATACACACAAGATGACAACAGGAGAGGAAACACCTGGGAGGACAGACTATAAAAGATTCACCACAAATAAACCCATCTAAAAAGGAAATTGATCAGTTTTTAGACAACATAACTCTTCCAAAATTATTAGACACTCAAGCAATGGCACTGGATTCGCCACTGACGCCAGGTGAACTCCAGGAAGCTCTGATAAGCATGCCCAATAATAAGGCTCCAGGTCCAGATGGCTTTCCTGCAGAATTCTACAAAGAATTCTGGACGATTCTGGCACCAGTTTTCTGTTGTTTCTGACGTTGTTGGAAATCAAAGAAAAGGGCAGACTTCCATCAAATATGAATTCTGCAAACATTAATCTCCTGCTAAAACCAGGCAAAGACCCTGTATATCCCTCAAGCTATCGTCCAATATCCCTTATAGACCTTAAAATAATCTGCAGAGCTCTCTCAAAGAGACTGGAGAAAATAACCCCCCTCTTAATTCATCCTGACCAAACTGGTTTTATAAAAGGTAGGCACTCCCCCTCCCTTTCCAAACCCCTTCGATGCTTATTCCCTTCCAATGCTGCACCCTTTACCCACCCCTGCTGCTTGTCATGTGTTTCTTTGGTGTATTAAGAGTTTTTTCATGTGCAGAGGTGTTTTTTTCTGTTCTCAAACTGATCTTCCTGTTGGAGCTCAGTCTGGGGGGAGTTATTTTTTTCTCCTTATCTTTCCTCATGTGGTGCATTTTCCATTGTTATACCTCTCTGACCTGTCTTCCCCATGTGATGTTTTATGTAATGTATGTATGGTCGGAGGGTAAGATGGCGCCGCCATTGCGTGCAATAGGTCGGCAGCCTTATGAAATTTCCCCTTGTGGGACTAATAAAGATATATCAATTCAATTCACTCATCAACAAATACATGTAGATTACTTAATTTAATAGCCTACTCATACAGTAAAAACCTTGAAACTACAATATTTTCTTTAGATGCAGAAAAAACGTTTGACAGAGTTAACTGGAAATTTCTATTTGCAACTTTACACAAATTTGGTTTTGGATCCTCTTTCATTAACTGGTTAAAAACATTATATAATTCCCCAACAGCTTGTGTCAGAACAAATGACCAGACATCCTCCAGCTTCTGTCTCCTGAGGGGCACCAGGCAGGGATGCCCACTCTCCCCTTCACTGTTTGCAATTTTTATTGAACCACTAGCAGCAGCAATTAGACAGAATTCAGTAATTAAGGGCATAAAATGCAAGAACGTGGAACATAAAATCAGCCTTTATGCAGATGATGTGTTACTTTTTCTCCAAAACTCACAAACCAATATCTCTGGGGTGATTGAATTGATAAACTCTTTTGCAAGAATATCAGATTACTCAATTAACTGGTCAAAATCTACAGTCCTTCCCATAATTCTTCTTCTACTCCATTGCAATCGGGAAATATAAAATATTTAGGTATTAATATTTCTCCCAAGCTTGCAGATCTAACTAAATTAAACCATATCCCACTTTTAAAGAAAGTAGAAGGTGATCTGGCTAGGTGGAAATGTCTACCCATATCACTTGGAAGGGTTGCCGCTATAAAAATGATGGTCTTACCAAAAATAAATTATTTATTCTCAATGATCCCAACTAAACCACCACTAGATTGGTTCAGATCTCTAGATTCATACATGTCCAAATTCCTTTGGAAAAATAAACCCCCACGTATAAGCTTAAAAACACTACAAAAGACCAAGGATAAAGGAGGATTAGAACTACCTAACTTTCAGCACTACTTCTTAGCCAACAGGCTTCAGTTTATCTCAGGATGGCTAAAACATACCTTCTTAGATGAATCTTGGCTAGATGTAGAACAAGCACTTTGCAATAATCTAGAGATTTCAGACCTAACATTTATCAGCTCAAACATCCAACGACATGAATGCTTCAAAAGCGTCAACATCAGCTCTTCTCTGACAGCATGGTGGGAGTTTGTAAAATTGACGGAGTCTTCATTAATCCCATGCAAACGTACACCTATCTGGAACAGCCCTGACATATTACAAAACAATAATATGATAAACCTTCCAGATTGCAGTGGTAAAGGAATCAAATATTTAGAACATATACTAGAAGGAACAGAATTTATTTCATTTGACAGACTAGTTACACAATATGGGATCAACAAGAAAAGATTTATAGAATATCAACAAATTAAATCCATAGTAAAAGAGAAATTTAACCTCAGTCAAGTTGAACTACAAACACCACCAAGTGTGGTTCAATTTCTTACTCTTAAAACCCCCAAATTACTATCCAAAATATACAGAATGCTTTCTAAAACAGATGAATCAATATCACTTCCTATTGCAAAATGGGAAGCGGATTTATCAGTTAACTTAGACCAAAACCTCTGGTCTCAGATTTGCTTAAAAACTTTTCATCTAATCAGAAATCCCAGTCTTCAGTTAATTCAATACAAAATACTACATAGAGTGCACTATACAGGTCATCGGATGTTCAAGATGGGCTTTACGTCTACCAACAACTGCTCACACTGTCAAACCAATTCACCGGACAATTATATCCACGTTCTTTGGTTCTGTCCACCAGTTCAGAAGTTTTGGCGCGAGATATGTGAAGACTTATCAAAGTGTCTGAAATGTAACATTCCAACTTCCCCCTTAGTGTGTTTGTTGGGCAGCTTAGATAATGTCACTACAGAATATAGCCCATATGGTTTTCACTGCCCTATGCATAGGCAAGAAAACAGTCCTCATGAACTGGAAAAATAAAAATAATCTTAATTCTAACCAATATAAAAATTATCTAATAGATTACATTAGTCTCGATACAGCCTCTGCCACCACATCAGATCAATTGCTCTGGGCTCCTTTGATCAGCTCCATCACCTAGTGGGGGTGGGGGGTCATAGTTTGGTCCCACCTTCGCTGTTGTGATTGGTGTGGGGGTAGGGACAGGCTTAGGGCGTTGGGGAGCATCTTCCCTGGGGGACTCAACCCGGGGTAGCGGTCATGGCCTATTAAGGGCTCTGTTGGCTCTTAGGTGACGGTTTCCTCGTGGCTGTGTGCAGCGGGGCTAGGGGAGGGTCTGTGCTGACTAGGGATGGGTACCGGTATCCGGTGCCATCATGGCACCGGTTCTGACATAAACGGTAGTAACCAGACCGAAAAGCAGCACACATTTCGGTGCTTTTTTTTTTTCCTGAGCTGTGATACACTTTAGATTCTAGCCAATCATTTTATGTTTCCGAGGATAGTAGGCGGGTCCAGGTACCTACGTTCTTTTAGAGCAGAGCTACAGATTAAAAATGCCCAAGGAGAAGCGGTCAAAAGTCTGGCTGTACTTCACAGCAAAAGATGCAAACTCAGCAGCTGCAACAAGTGCTTTAAGCTGATACTGTGATACTGTCAAAGGAAGTAACACCTCAAATCTGATGAAACACCTGGCGACGCATAGCGTTTTTTTTAAAAGCCGAGAAATGCGCCGTATTTGATAGCTTGCTGCGAGACCTCACACCGAGCACATCTACTGCGGGTGTGGTGCCTGTTATCGACCCGGAGTTAGCAACATCCCCCACAAACCCGAAGAGGAGAGTCCTGGCCCCTAGCCCTGCCAGTGTAGCAGAAATGATGAGGATGATGATGCAGCAGCAGCCGTTCTTCTCTGCGTGAGTAGCTTAATGTTGTTTGTGTGTAATTTACGTTGAGTAGGCTAACCACGTTATTACATTAATGCATGTAAGGTGAACTAGCAAACATCATCATAGCTACATGCAGCTGTCTTCTTGTTTGATGGCAGATACTCCCTTCACCCTGGACAAAAATTCTAAAATGACCAAAGAAAAAGTGGGAAACAGTTAAACATGAGAGGTTTTTGGATAAAGTTTGTGTTTTTTCCATTGTTTAAGCTGCTTCCAGCCAAGAGTGATACCATATATGCCCTATAGCTGCAGAAAAGGCTAACATTGTTATCTTTTTACAAAAAAACAGCTGAACATGAGAGGTTTTTGGACAAAGTTTGTGTTCTCCATTCTTTAAGCACCGTTTAAGCACCGGCACCGTTTCAAAAGTACCGGTTTGGCACCGGTATCGGATAAAACATAAATGATACCCATCCCTAGTGCTGACGGACGTGGGTTACTGACCTGATAGCCTGGCTGCCCCTGGGTGGGTCCGGGATGGGTGTGAGGTTCTGGGGGCGCTCCGTCTCTGGGCTGGGGCCCTGGCCGGGCCTCGGGGGCTTGGGTCTTGGTTGGTGTGTTGCTGGGGTTGTGGGCGGGTGGGTGTATGGGGGCCCAGCCCTGGCACAGGGTGCCACCAGTGCATCGAGCCACCTGGGGGGCTCTTCAACTGGTGGGGGAGGTTGTTACACCTTGCAGGAGCTCTCCTCTCTTCAGGAACTCACTCTGCAGGTGGGGGAGATACAGGAGAGGTGAAGATGAGTGGATGACGGGGTGGGTGCAGTTTTCTCTGTGGTGGGGTGGGGTGGGGTGTTCTGTCCCGGGCTCTGTGGGGCCGGGCAGTGCTGCTGTTCTGGACCCCGGTCCGGATGGGCCTGGGCCCCCTTTCCCTGGGGGGTAGCAGAGTTTGGGGGTGCCTGCTGGGGTCAGCGGGGGAGCTGGCCCCGGGGAGGGGTCACTTGCCCCTCCCTTCCTTCCCTCCACATCTCCAGCTGCCTCCCTCTTCCCGCTCCACCACAATCACACCCTCCACCCCCACACATGCAGGGCCTTGGGGTAAAGGTGTGTCACCAGGGTGCAGGGGAGGCATCCCCCCCCTCTGTCCCCTTCTGGCTGCCTCTGCCTCAATTTTATGTCACAACTTATACATTCACATTACTCACACTCTCATTACACATACATATAGGATCTTGGGGGTGGGCACGCTACACGGACTCCAAAAGACCATCAGGGTGTACACCTCACCCCTGGCGTCGTTGCCCACCTCTCAATTTTAAATACACGTAGACATTGAGGGCTTTCAGGAGGGGCTATGCGCTTACCTGCTGCTCTCTGGCAGGTAGCTCCATGCCCTCATGGGTTTTAAATGCACCTTAGAACACATGTTCTGCATTGCATCAACACTACATATGAGCGGGTGGAGGGAGGTTTGGAGTCTTCTCACACCCCCGTTCTCTGCGGCCTGCTGGAGCGGGGGGGCTAGGAGGAGGAGTTGGCCGTCCGACTGGGGTCTGGAGTGTGGGGCCTCCCTGCTGCTGCGGAGTCGGGGCGGTCTGCTTCTCCCCACCGCAGGGAAAAGGGTAACACCACCTGGGTCTGGGTGCAGTTCCCCCCTCCAGGGGCAAGGGTACCTAGACCCGGTTCTTAGAGTACGTTTGGGGAGTGTGATTGTGTGTACAGTGTCCCTCTATGTCTGTCTCCACGTTGGGTGAGTGTTGAGTAATTGCATATGAGAGCATGAGGGTGGGAATGGATGTTTGTATCTGTGTGTGCCTGTATGTCTGTGTCTATTGTCAGGTTGGGTATCAGACGCCACCTCTCTGGGGACATCTCAGGCTCTCTAAGGTATGGAGGCCTATCTCCCCCCACCACTCCCCCTGCTGGTGGCAGACGCCCTCAGACATCGGTGCGTTGGTGGTTCTTTGTATCCGGGGATGGGCGCCCAGGTACACACCGGCTCACTCCTTGGTGGCTGCTTATCGGAGCCTGGGGCTCGGTCGGGCCCCTTCGGAGGTGGGGTGCCCTCGGCCTCTCGGCCTGGGGCTCGGTCACTCTGGCACAGCTGGCCGCCGGCGGAGCTCACGGGCACGTCACTGCAACCCCCCCTGGCTTCTGCTCCGCGGCTGCTGAGTGACCCCTCATCTGGGACTCTCCTCAGCTCTTTCTGGGATAGTGACGCGGCTGCCCCTCTGTTGGTCTTCCTTGGTCTCTTGTGTTCTGGGGGCCTCTGGATGTCTGGAGTTTTGATCTCCTCCATACCTGCTTCATGCCCTGGAGGACGGGGCTGTGGCCCCCCCACACCCTCTAGCAGATCATTACATGAAGGAACCTTTTAAAAACAAGCGCGTCCATGCTCACAGGTGTACACACGGGTGCTCACACACACAAACTACACCCTTTTTGGATCCTACCTCAAAGCACACTCCAGAGTTATGATTTTTAAATCATAGCTCTGGATTATATGATTGATATATATATATATATATATATATATATATATATATATATATATATATATATATATATATATATATCATATAATCCAGAGCTATGATTTAAAAATCATAACTCTGGATTATATGATTGATATATATATATATATATATATATATATATATATATATATATAGTGTGGCTACGTCCACACTAGCCTGGATAGATTTGAAAACAGCGTTGTCGTCTGAAAAACGTTTTCAGTCGTTTTCACAAAGTTGTGCGTCCACATTGAAAAGGCCAAAATCGCTTACATTCCAGTCCAGTGAAACGCAAGAAGATCCGGCCTGCCTCCTTTCTGTCTGCCGCTTATTTACTCGTTGAAATGTCGCGGCAAAATGTTGCAAAGCCCCGAGATTTTTAAATGGACTAACAATGAGGTGGAGTTGCTGCTGCGAGTAACACAAAAGCACAAAGTTGCAAAAGTGAGTGAGAATTAAAGACTTTAAAGAAAAGCTGTCTGGAGCATGTACAGACTGATATTAATCTTTAATAGGGCTGTCAGAACTGAGAGCAAACAAAACAACTGCTGTATAAAGTCTCCATTTTCGGCGACGCTGTGACGCGAAAGTCTCCAAATGTATGGGTTTTCAAGCGTTTTCAAAATGCTGCGTTTTCCATGAGCAAAACGGCGTCTCAGTGTGGACGGGAGGCCAAAACGGAGAGAAAATGATGTGTTTTCAAACGAAAACGCATTCGTGTGGACGCAGACTGTATCATATACAAACTAGAAGGAGGGGGAGTTTTGACACATGTACTCCACCACAGGCTGCAATGGCAGACACAATGTTATAATGCTGTCTTTACAATAACTCTCATCACTCTTTCCTCCCATCTGGATGGGCTTGTACTGTATGTGGACAATAAGACACGGTCTAACTTGGTTGTCTGTTATCACCCAGTCATTGAGGAAATGTGGGATGGCATCCCATTCTTCAACTGGCATTTGTCTCCACCTGAGCCCGAGGGTCCCAGGCTGCCTGAACCTGTGCATCAGCCCATGCTGAGACACCCAAGTAGGTGAGTCTTAAACTAGGGGGTGGCGAGGTGTCCACCATCGTCGGCCTCCAGGCGTCCCTCCTACTACGACGCAGACGCCCACCTGTCAGCCACCCAAGGTTCTTGGTAGACACCCTGGTCTTCAACCCAGACACCGGAGGCGTCCAGCTGTGGACACCAACCACCTGAGATGTTCCATCATCACCATCAACTTTGGCTGACACCCAAGCCTCCAGAAGAGTCCCTCCATCTGTGCCACTGGCCTTCCAGCATCCAGAACCATCTGGCTCTCACAGGCCTCGACTAAACCGCTGTCTCGCTCTGCCTCGCCCCCAGCATCTACCCATGGACTGTTTTCCTAATCCATGGAGTCTATTTGGCATTTTTTTCATGGGCACAGCTCACATACTCTGGTGCTCAATCCCCAGATGAATTTCCCCAGACGTTTGGCATCATTTAAGGGGAAATCAACAGGCTTTGCTACAGTTTGATTTCCTGATATATATGATATGATATGACATATTTGAGGTGAAAACAATTAAGAAATTGTACTTTACTTTTAATTGTCACTCATTGCATCTAATTTTGGATGTATTTATGTCAATAATTGTATCTATTCAGCAGACGTTGCATTATTTGTGAAATGCTTTAAAAAACCTCAATGTTCTGGTTGTTTTTCACAGATTTTTCTTGTTTTACATTAAATATAATAATTCACTCTATTTTTCTAATTTTATAGAAAATGTGTGTATTTAGAAAAAATATGTGAATAAATGAGTTCCTTCTGTTCGTCAGTGCATTATAACAAATGCTTTTACAGACCACTGTTTGACCGAGAGAGACCCATAATGTTTTATGCTGGGGCGGGGGTTACCATGGGAACCATGGACGTCTGTCTACCTGCAGAGTGTTTGTTGTCAGATGGCTGTCATTTGGTCTCTGGTTACTCTTGTTAATGCTGCTGTTGGTCCGTCAGCTAGCAGCTAGCCAAATGTTAAAATCAAAGGTGTCCACTGTCTGCATGCACGTTTGATGTGTACTTATTGTTGTTTTCAGCACTTCCTGGCCCCTTCCTTATTCTGGCCCATTTGTTGCCTAATCCACACGCATACATCATGCACACATTATCCGTGTGCGGTGATGTGCAGTGTCAGAGGACTTTCTGGAAGCATGTTTATGGTGGGTGAAAATCTGAACAGAAACACATTAGCACATGGACAGATTTGCAGGACCATGAATTACTCACTTTTGTGCAAAATAGGCAAATGTTGCCTTTAAAAGTGCATGATGACACACCTGGATTAAATTATTTATTACAGTAAATAAATGATGATGTGCTGAGCTGCAGTGGCAGAACACAAATACAACCACTGTGTAAGTAAATGTGAAGACTTAGCAGAACATTTGGTTCTCATGCTTAAACGTCCACATCATACAGGAAATAGCTAGATTGTTCAGGTTTTCCTGCACTGATGTGTGCCATCAGACAAAGGGAGCCATTTAGAGTCTGTATTTACCCCCTTCCTCATTTTCTTTTAGGTTTTTCCACATCTGTCACATTTAAATGTTTTAGATCATCAAGCAAATGTTAATTTTTAATTTACAAAGAGAACACAAGTCAAGCCATATATAATGAAGTGTTAATGCTGCAGAGAAACCAAGCTTTTAAGTAAAGAAGGCATGAGTTCAGATTACGTAGAGCAGATGTTTCTGTCACTTCATTTGAGTTTTCTATAAAGTGTCAGAAACATGTTTCTTTCAGAGTGTACGACTGGATTTTTAAAATCATTAAATCAAACTGAAGAAAAACTCTGTAACTTATTGAATGTAAGCATTTCCTGTTTTTGTATAAGTATCTCATCCAAAAATGTTTGTGTTCATATCAATTCGCCTCTAGATTACTGAGATAATTCGCTGTTATCACAGCTGTCTCCTCTTTATCTGCATCGACAAGGTCATTCGCCGTATCTGCAAATGTATGTGCTTCACTTACACTGGGGGAAAACTCTCCAGGCATCAGGACAGATGTGCTGGGCTGCAGTTTGGGCAATCATCAGGAAGTGAAACGGTCAGATTACTTCAGAGAGTGGTCAGGGGAATCATTAAAAGGCTGCAGTCAGTTCTGAACATCCTCATTATTACTGCAGTTGGTGTCCTGCTACTATTACACGTCTTTGTTGGGGGTGAATGGATGTGACGTTTGCGCTGTCAAACGCTCAATCTGCAAACAGAAAAACCAAGCAAACACTCAGGAATGATCATGTTTGCTGAGTGCAAACCAAAGATTGTTACAAATATATCAGAAATACATGTTGTGTATAATGTGTGTGACAACACAAATCACCCTAAACAGGTACGAGTATTTGTAGCACAACACAATGTTTTCTGAATACATCCAGCTGATGTTTTAGCTAAGGTATCTTAACTCAGAGGCAACACATGACGACCTCCCCTGTATCCTTAAAGACGAGTTTTGACAGCTCAGTAAAGACATGACTGGAATAGTTGATCATCTACCAGCAGGTTGTTTGTGTGGCTTTATTTTGAACATGTTAAAATAGTACAACAGAATAATCCCACTGAATAATTTTAGCAAACACGATTTCTACTATTATGGAAACTTCAGTGATCCCTGTAAAGGCTGCTTTGCTTAGTTTTGTCTTGTTCCTTGCAGTGGGACAGGAAGTTACAGCTGGAGACTCACACTGTGTACAATATCTTTAGCATCGATGATAAATTACCAGGAACCAGGTTCCTGAAAAATATTCTGTCATGTCAGGTGATGATTTCTAGCCACGCTGTCCACGTCACCATGGTAACCACTGATGAAGCTGAGGCACAGCTAGAGAAAATTTAAAACATCTCTAACCTTAATGAGTTGTGTTCACTGAACTGGCACAGCAAAAGCACAAGATTAAACAAAGCTGGCAAATACATGTTCTTCATCAGGTGAGTCACTAGGGATGGGTACCGGTATCCGGTGCCATGATGACATAAACGGTAGTAACCAGACCGAAAAGCAGCGCACATTTCGGTGCTTTTTTTTTCCTGAGCTGTGATACACTTTCTTCTTCCTTACATTTGTATTGGCGGTTGGCAAACAACTGAAAGGTGCATTACCGCCACCAACTGGTATGGAATGATACACTTTAGATTCTAGCCAATCATTTTAGTTTCCAAGGATAGTAGGCGGGTCCAGGTACGTACGTTCTTTTAGAGCAGAGCTACAGATTAAAAACGCCCAAGGCGAAGCGGTCAAAGTCTGGCTGTACTTCACAGCAAAAGATGCAAACTCAGCAGCTGCAACAAGTGCTTTAAGCTGATACTGTGATACTGTCAAAGGAGGTAACACCTCAAATCTGATGAAACACCTGGCGACGCATAGCGTTTTGTTAAAAGCCGAGAAATGCGCCGTATTTGATAGCTTGCTGCGAGACCTCACACCGAGCACATCTACTGCAGGTGTGGTGCCTGTTATCGACCCGGAGTTAGCAACACCCCCCAAAAACCCGAAGAGGAGAGTCCTGGCCCCTAGCCCTGCCAGTGTAGCAGAAATGATGAGGATGATGATGCAGCAGCAGCCGTTCTTCTCTGCGTGAGTAGCTTAATGTTGTTCGTGTGTAATTTACGTTGAGTAGGCTAACCACGTTATTACATTAATGCATGTAAGGTGAACTAGCAAACACCATCATAGCTACATGCGGCTGTCTTCTTGTTTGATGGCAGATACTCCCTTCACCCTGGCCAAAAAGGCTAAAATGACCAAAGAAAAAGTGGGAAACAGTTAAACATGAGAGGTTTTTGGACAAAGTTTGTGTTTTTTCCATTGTTTAAGCTGCTTCCAGCCAAGAGTGATACCATATATGCCCCATAGCTGCAGAAAAGGCTAACATTGTTATCTTTTTACAAAAAAACAGCTGAACATGAGAGGTTTTTGGACCAATTTTGTGTTCTCCATTCTTTAAGCACCGGCACCGTTTCAAAAGTACCGGTTTGGCACCGGTATCGGATAAAACCTAAACGATACCCATCCCTACTAGTCACTGTGTTTTTATTCTTTAACTGACTGAACTTTCTGCCCGTCTGCAGTAAACACTCTACACCCTCTCCTGTGTCTGTTCTTAGAGCCTCTGATTACCAAACCCTACCAAGAGTTTTGTGGGCAAATGTTTGTTTTCTTCCCTCCACGATGACCTTTGTGGGGATGTTGTGCAGGTCAAGCCCTGAGTGTAAACCCTTGGAGAAAAAAAGGAAAGTCACCCCAGAAGTAGCTGATTTATAGCTGTGATGAAAATGATGTTTTCTCACTTCCTGTCCTTTTGATAATTCATCCAACACTTTGAGGCACGGTGTTTCAGAAAGCAGCAGCAGCACTTTGATGCTGCTGTGCTTGTGATTTGTGATTTAACTAATAGCAAAACGCAGCTCAGGAGAAATGTGTTTGCATTTTCAGATGATCAATTTGACAGAGACCAAATAAACAGATTGATTTAAGCCAGTGAGCAGCCAGACACCACTGCACTGACAAACTTCATCCATCAGCAAGCACAATTGCTTTCTTTGGCATGTCGCGAGTACGGCATACTCCATCACCTTCCACAGACAGAGGCGTCACACTATTAACTACAAGCTGGAGTACAAAATGACTCATACTGGCTGAGATTTGGACAGACCATCGCAGATTGTGCACAGCTTGAACATTTTAAGACAAAACCATGTACTTTAAGCAAATGTATTTGTGCCAAAAGTAGAAATATCATGCTTTTAACTGTTTTGTAAATCTTAAGTATAATGCACATCATACTAGCTGCACAACAACAACCCTTCCCCTCCATCCAGGCCAGCCCATGCTGAGGCTGAGAGGAAGGAGCTGAGGACAAACACAAGAAGCAGGCCTGGTCCAGAAACCTGTGGGAGGGATCAGATCTGTGCCAGTTACAGCACGCAGGATAACGTTTACTCATGATACAAAACCTGGATGCTTGAGGTGTGGATGGAGTGAAGCACACGACTTTTACTGGTTTGATTTTCAGCTGCAGTTTAGAATAAACTGAATAGTAATGGTTTGGTTGTTCTGTTTTTCCCTAAGTTATTTAATTTAAATCAAATGTGAAGCAGTTATGGACCTCAGTCTGTAGATCCTGAACCACTGTTTTTATTGAAAGGGGGAACGTCACATAGATTTACATGTTTTATTGAAACTGTCTAATGATTGTCTAAGACATTCCTGAGATCAGGGCTATGAAGAGTAGGAATAGCTACGAGCTACCTGTAACAGGTGGTGCACATTAAGATTTTCTGAACAGGTTGAAGCAAGATTAGGTTAAAATCCAGCTGCATAAGAACTCATATTTGTTCATAATAAATGCAAATGCTCAGAAATCTTCAGTCAAAACAGTGTCAGCCTTAGATAGACTATAGATAAAAACTAACAGCACAGGATGGCAGAAGAAAAGCTGGAAATGTAGCCAGAGAGACGGTGAATATTTGTGTTAGTTATATCAGCTCCACAGCCGGAGCACCTAGGCTAATTAAAACATTAAAAATTAAAATTAAAAAGTATGTAGGGGGACATCATGCCTAAGTCACTGGGACACGGTGTCACAGGCTCAGTTGGAAAGTTTCAGTTTTGACATCCAAGAGATTTGTTTGTTAGGGACATTAAACATTAGAAAAGGTTTTACATGTTGACTTGTTGTCAGAGCAGGTGAGATACAAACTAAAACGATCCAACAGGGTCTATGTCAGGTGTGTTGTAAGGATATATATCCAGGACCCTGGCAGCACTAGTAGAGTTAATGCCTGCCACATTACAGCCAGTAACACAATACGTGATAGCACCGGGGAATCAACAGTAATGATCCTTCCGTCCTTACAGTCCCCATTATAGAAGAGATATAGGTCGTGTCCAAATTCATGGGCTGCATCCTCCTGAGGACCCGGCCTTCGCGGTCTACGTGGGCCGGGTCCTCAGAAGGTCGGGTAGGCCGGAAGTAAACGGCTGTGAAATTGGACGGTCTAGCCTTCTGATTAGCGTCAGCGCTGTCTCAGCCGTCTGCTCCTTGCTGTCTAAAATATAACAGGACACTGGAGTAAATTCTCGACCGTCTCACACTTTGTTTAATCAGTTTTCTGTTTGACGTTTATTCAGCTGTGTGAAAACCACCTGGGGGATTAATAAAGTTTTATTTTATCTAATCTAATAACTTTAATCTCAGCCAAACCGATTTACTCACGAACAAATAAAACACTGAAAAAAGCCCAACAATAACATTTTTAGGTTGTCTAAGTGACTTATATATTACGTTTAACCCGAGCAGCGAAAGTCCGCGGTGATCTGAAAATGATGTGCCGGGAGTTGTGCCGTTCTCGGCGGCTTCAGTGACCCTCGAGCTCCTGGTTAGCTGTCGAGCTGGTGGGTAGCAGACGTCTCCGAAAACGTCGAAGCACTTTTGCAAATATGCGATATCTTAAAAGTTTATTTTGTGACCCAGAAAGATTAATAAGAGTAATTTTAAAACTTAGTAGCGGCCGCCATTGTTGGAAACTGGAGTTTGGCTGAGCCGCGCTATGAATTCTGGGATATGGTGGGCCACGAAGGACACACCCGACCCATCCTTCAAATTCGGGGAAAAGGAGGACGCATTTGTCGGCTGCATTCGGAGGAGTCTACGAATTTGGACAGCCTTCGGAGCGTCGCTGTGACGTAATCGGTCTACAAATGCGTCCTCAGGAGGAAGCAGCCCATGAATTTGGACACGACCATAGAAAGTTAGAGGAGACTCCGAGTGAGCAGAGATAACTGAAACAGTTTCATTTCGGTGTGTTTGTGCTGAGGGAGCGTGCCACTGGACAGATGTGATTTCTGGCTATAGTAGTTTCAGACATGTGTCAGGGGCTGAACCCCAGAAGGACCACACTCAGAGCCTACAATGACAGAAAGATGATGAACTTTGCACTTTCTGTCCATACTGGTGTCAGAGTCTCTTGAAGTAACCAGTGACATGTAGGTGCTAGCCACTGCTCAAGTAGAGCAAAGTATTTCAAGAGTGATGAGTCTTCATCCCTGTGCAGAGGAAACAGTGGAGTGAAATCCTACACAGCAACGTTTATCCTAGAAAGTGGACATCACAAGTGCTCTTAGAGGGCACAGTGCTCCAAATCCCAGACAAACAGGAAGCAGGAGAATATTCTCCACATGCTCTCTCTGACCTCAGGGAAGATTCTGAGATCCAGCTGTGGTAAGTGGAGGCATTCTCCATGGAAGAAGAAAAGTTCTAAAGTAAAAGTTGCTGAAATTCTCTACAAAAACATGTTTGCAAGTCTTGCTAGTGAAGAAGAAGCTGGGCTACAAACAAACCAGCCGAGCTGCAGGCGTTGTTGTCACAAACTAGAAGAGTGTGTAATGAGTCATTATTAAACTAAAAGATCAAAGATCAAAGGACAACAGAGAGCAACATAAGAAATATGTGATTCTGTGAGCTGCGTATGCTGAACTGTGTTAAACAAGCATTTACAGTAGCTGTCATTTGTTAAGAAATCAGTTTCACCCGGTTCTTTTTATTCCTCGAGCATCCAGAGATGCTCCGGACTCAGTAGTTATTTCACAAAACCTTCATTCATCTTTATTCATCTTCATTTAAGCATCTTCTAGAAGGGAGATGTGCCAGGTTGGTGTCCCTCTGCAGATCTTCCCTGCTTTGTCTGTGAAACACAGTTTTGTAGAAGCGACCCATCATAAAACCCCCCCATGGTGTACCCGTGTGTCTATGTGAGTGCACGTGAGTGAGTGTGCATGTAGGTGTGGGTACGTCATAACAGTCAAAGCACTGTGTCTCTGTGTACGTGACTTCCTGCCGGTCATAAAAGTGATCTCCTCGCCCAAGCTGCACCAGATTCCTCTACACAACAGAGAAAACAGAGTTAACATATTACAAACACTGAGACCCCCCCAGGTCTCCCCTGGGGATTTCCACTCAACATTAACTTTGTCTCACTTCCACAGTTCAAAGTGGGGGAGGGCCTCCTAGAAATCTACTCCTAGATTCATGACACACTCAGGCCTTTACTGCATGCAGGGCAGTGTCAGTGTGTCTACGATTATTCTACATCCTACCTCACACATTTCTAAACTCTCAAATACGCATGTCTTCACATTCCAACATCAATAAAAACGTCAACTTCAAAACATTATTTAGCCCTTGGATATGTACATGTTTGTGAAATCTGAGTGACTGCATTTCTTTTAGATTAACAGTATTTCAAACAGCAACTGTTCTGCATCAGTAGTCACAGTGAGTCTCCATCTACATCAACAAAATGCCACTGCCAATTAGATCGACGGGCATTAGTCCCTGCAGCTATCACTGATCCACGCTTTTCTCTTTGCTGTAAAAGCTGTTTCTCATGTATCACGCTGAAGTGTAACATTTTTAAAAATACATTCAACAGCCTTTCTATTGTTCGATTTAAAATGTATATAAAAGGTGGAGGTATTGTGGTGGGGTGTGGTTGGTGGCTTGGCTGCAGGGGAGGAGTGAAGCAGCGAGTTCAGGGAGTGGTGTCAGGGAGGCTGGTTTTCATCGTGTCCTCCCGATTTCAGAAGAGCAGGACGAAGCGGCTGCAGCAGAGAGCAAAGTGTCAGAGGATAAAGTGTCACCACAGTCAATGTGAATAAAATAAAAAAGCTAAAAGTGAGCATTCTGTGAGCCGGACCGGGTCCTTTAGGGTTACAGCGGTGCTGAAACCTCATCTGTCTGCATGTCGGCGCCCCGACCCGCACAGGTGCCGGCTCAGGTGGTCATGGAGCTGGTGGTAATGCACAATGAGCAGGGAGTGGTGCATCCCAAACCCTACCTGCAGGTAGGGAGCAGCGCTGGGCTGTTCAGATCACGGACAAACAGGATCCCGTGACGCCTCTGCCTTTGTAAATGGAGGGACAGTAACTGTGTGTAAAACCTGCAGACAGTCAGATTAACAGTATTTTGTCTCTATCTGTCATTCTGCTCTTCATCTCATGTAAACAATAACGTGGCCACAGCGTGACGTGAAAAAGGCACATACCTTTGACGCTGCGTGACGAACTCTGTATTCCTCGTCCACACGTAAACGCAAAAAAGGAGTTTTAAAAATCTCAGTTTTCGGTGATTTGAAACGTCGTTTACGTGGACGACACAGCTGCGTTTTCAAAAACACTCGTGTAGGTGCGGACACAGCGTAACAGAGTTCGTAGTTTATTTTATTACTACCTGTAATTTATTGCAGATTACTTTTATTTGCTGAATTGTTTACTAAATGTTTGAGGTGTGAAATAAACCGCAATGGAGCAAAATATGGGGGTGTGTGGTTGGAGGATGTGTTTGTGCGTACATTTTTCTTGTAAAACAGGGGGGGGGGGGCAGCAAAAAAAGTTTGGGAACCACTGTGTTAGGTACAATGAAGGAAAATGATGAGTTGTATCTCCTTCCAAATCCAATCAGATGCATCATACTGCAGGTAAAGCTGGGCAAGAGCTGCACTGTAGAACACTTTAAATCCCAACAGCTCCACTGACACATGAAACATGACCTGAATCCTGCTTGTTTCTGCCTGCCTCCATCCTTCATCAATCCCCAACTCTTCACAAAGATCACCTGAGCAAGGTCACATAAGATGTGTTCAGTGTAATGTACCAATGAAGAATCATGCTGCGCTGGGACAATAGAAATGCATCAGTGCAGTAGAAGCTTCTCGTTAAATGACCTCATCAAGCAGCACCAGGAAATAGTCATAAGGAAACAATGGGGGCAGGAGTCGTGAGAAAGTGAGGCAGAAGAAGATGAGGGTGGAAAAAGGAGGCAGTAGGGGAGAGACCACCTGTGGTGCTGCTCATGACTGTGGTTAGCCAAGCAAGAAAATTACATGAGCATCAAAGGAACTCAGTGCTGTGCTGCCACAAAAAGAAGTCTTCTCTGGGAAAGTTTTTACCAATACTTTTAAAAAACTTTGCTCCAAACATTTCCTGGTTGATAGATTCACTGACATATGTACGATACAAATGTAAAACACAGAAACTTCCATTAAAACATGTCAAACATAGTTTTACTTTCTCATGAGTGGAAACAGAACAGTTAAGATCTTTAATTAAACTCACTGTAAACACCGTGACATAGTGACTGATCAGTAAAAGCAGCAGCAGCACTAAACAAAGTACTAAATGAGGTCAGTCAAACCACATCTTTAAAACTAAAGATGAAAGATTTTTGAAGAATGAACAAAGTATGCATGCATGAACACTATAATAACTTATTTACTACAAATTCATTACATTTATAAATGCAAACATTCAGATATTGATTGATGACTTTTTAAATACAACTTTTTAATCATGGGTTTGACTTTCAGACTTTTCCAGCTGACCAAACTGGATCCATCGATTTAAAAGATTCCCAGTAGCAGGGTGTTATCGGTGCATGTGTGAGTTCAGGGTGGTTACGGCCTTTGGGACTGTTTTTGAGTCACCAAGGAACCGGAGTGTGTGGACCCTCTCCACACACTCCCCGTTGATGTAAAGGGGGCCAAGTCAGTGCTGTGTCTCCTGAAGTCAACAATGAGCTCTTTGGTTTTCTTAGTGTTCAGTGCCAGGTTGTTTTCTGAACACCAGGCTGCCAGCTTCAGGACTTCCTCTCTGTAGGCTGCCTCGTCTCCCTTTGAGAAGAGTCCGACCAGCGTGGTGTCATCAGCAAACTTGATGATGAGATTGTTGTTGTGGGTCGAACTGCAGTCGTGGGTGTAGAGAGAATACAGGAGGGGGCTCAGCACACAGCTCTGTCGGGAGCCAGTGCTCAGTGTGCGGGTGGAGGAGAGATGAGGGCGGAGCCTCACAGTCTGGGGCGGGTTTGTGAGAAAGTCCTTTATCCAGGCACATGTGAGAGGAGGGAGGCCAAGAGTGAGCAGTTTGGTGATGAGGATGTCCGGGATGATTGAAGGCTGAGCTGTAGTCCACGAAGAGCATTCGGACGTAGCTCTGCCGCTGCTCTAGGTGACTCAGCACAGCGTGGAGGGCTGTGGCGATGGCGTCTTCTGTGGATCTGTTTGCATGGTATGCAAACTGGTGGGGGTCGAATTCTGGGGCGAGGTAATCCTTGATGTGCTGAAGGACTAGTCTCTCAAAGCATTTCATGATTACCGGTGTGAGGGCCACAGGGCGGTAACCATTCAGGCTGGAGATGGGAGACGTCTTCGGCACTGGGATGATTGTGGCTGATTTTAGACAGGATAGGATGGCTGCCTGATCCAGTGAGAGGTTGAAGAGTCTGGTGAAGATGAGGGTGAGCTGGTGTGCGCATGCTCTTAGTACCTTGCCAGGTACTCCGTCTGGACCGGCCGCCTTCCTGGGGTTCACTGCTAGGAGCACACGTCTGACATCGTGCTCCGTTACAGTGAGTGGAGCAGTGCAGGAACCAGGTGAGGATGATGATGAGGATGGGAGCAGGGCTGAGGCAGATGAGGGTGAAGAAGCTGTTTATTTCCTCTGCCAGCTGCACACTCAGGGTTTCTGCTTTCACAGCCTCTGTGGTTGATGATGTCTCGTACTCCCTGCCACACCTCCCGTGTGTTGTTGCTGGACAGCTGGGACTCGATGTTTCTTTTGAGGTCTGACTCGGCTTTTTTAATCCCCCTTTTCAGGTCAGCTCGAGCAGCCCTGTACAGAGCTCTGTCACCTGACCTGAAGGCGGCATCGCGGGCTTTGAGGAGTGAGCGGACCTCGCTGGTCATCCAGGGTTTTTGGTTTGGGAAAACCCGAATGCTTTTGTCCACAGTCACATTTGCAGTACAGAACTTGATGTAGTCCAGTACTGATCCTGTGAAAGTTTCCAGGTCCTGGTGTTCAAATATGTCCCCGTCTGTCTCTGTGAAGCAGTCCTGTAGTTTGGAGAGAGCTTTTTCAGGCCAGGCTGTAACCGTCTTTGTGGTGGGCCTGGCACTGCGTCTGAGGGGGGTGTAGGCTGGGGGAGAGCAGGGGGGAGAGGTGGTCGGACTGACCGAGGTGGGGGAGGGGTATGGCTCTATATGCATGCTTGATGTTGGAGTAAACATGATCTAGAGCGTTCTCTCCTCTGGTGGGACATTTGACATGCTGATAGATCTTTGGGAGCACAGTCTTTATGTCGGCCTTATTAAAGTCACCTGCAATTATGTGAACACCGTCCGGGTGGGCCCGCTGCTGTTCGTTAATGGTGTTCAGCAGGATAGAGAGCGCCGTGTTTACGTTGGCGTCGGGTGGAATGTGCACAGCCGTGATGATCACTACTGTTAGCTCTCTCGGTAGAAAAAAAGGCCGGCATCTTACTGACATGTACTCGACGTTTGGGGAGCAGTGACTGTTTATAATTGTCCCGTTGTTGCACCAGCTTTCATGCCCCCCCCCCCCTGCTCCTTTGTCCTGTCCCAGCGGAGCAGAGTGCGGCCTGCTAGCTGCACGCTAGCATCGGGTACTCCTGGGTGAAGCCAGGTTTCGTGATGATCAAGGCACAGCAGAGACTATTTTACCTCAGACACACAGCTACACAGTGCTCCGCCTCCTCCCCAGATGTGGTCTCGAGTACAAAGGGCTTCATTTTCTTTTACATTTCTTGAGGACAAATTTTCCACAAAAATGTAACATCAAATTTGGATTCGTAAAATTCAGAATTTTGTCTTGTTTTTACACAATGCCTTCTGTGTGTATAGACCTCAATACTGTAGCTGTTGTGTTTAACACAGAGGTCAAAAGACAGCAGTTTAAACAGTTACTTTAATTTTATTGTTCCCAAAGACAAAATTTGTTCTGGACCTTCAGTCCAAGATGCTAACAGTACAGCCATTACAACCACCACACACATACAAAACACAACAAATCACAACTTACAGTTTAGGTTTCTTGGACACTAAGTGAATGGTGTTGGGGAACCAGTGGATGGGAGTGAGAGGTGAATCTGTGAGAAAACAGAGGCAGGTTATTCCAGGCCAACATCAGAATGAAAATGTCGTTAGATTTGGTTCGTTGGTAGGCGGATTTCCAGTGAGACAAAGTGTCTGGCAGTGGAGAGTTGGCAGGTGTTGGCTACTGAGCTCCTTGGAGAAATAGCTAAGTCATGACAGCAGGACATAAGCAGTAAGGAACTGCAGAACAGATGGGGACAAAGAGTTAAGGAACTGTGGGAGCTGGTGACACAGGTTTCCATGAGCAGCCATGCCGCTGACGGAGATGAGACGATCTGGAGGGATCGTCCTGTCTACCCAACCGCTAAGTACTCGAAATAACAAGCGGATTCAGCGCAGGTGTGAAAGCTTCCCGCCAGCAGACAGCTTCAGCTTCACCAGTAATTGCTGTTGTGAATGGCACGTTATAAACAAAACTGGATTAAACCAAATAGACAATTGAATTCAAAACTAATACACAAAGTAATAATATTAATCAATATATATTATTATTATCTGGGAGATTATTCTCTGCTTTGACACTAATATATTGTTTTGTTGAGGGAAGCTGCATCAATAAATCAGAAAAAGTGCTCTGCTGTCCCGATCATCCGTGGCCCCCAGCTTCTAAACTGTCCAGTTTGCAACCAGTCACAGAGTCAGCCGTTCCCATGAGGCTTCAGTCTGTTGGTGTCACTAGTGCTGATACTAATCTTTGATACACCAGTAAGAATAAGAATAGAGCTTGTCTTGATTCAGTCCACGATTTGACTTGTTGAGCCTTTCTGACAAAAGATCACTGTGATTGATTAGTTATGCCTGCAGCTGCCAGAAGGGGGAGCTCTGGCCATGATACCGCATTCTCAATGAAGCTGCTGAAAGTTGTGCAAATGGTGTGCAATGGGCATAGAGGTGATCAGGTTGTTGAGTGTGGGCTGTGGGATGTTGGCCCACTCCTCTTCAATACTTGTGCAAAGTTGCTGAATACTGGCAGGAAGTGGAACACGCTGTCGAATACGCCGAGCTGAGCGTCCCCAACATGCTCAATGGGTAAGTATGCTGGCCATGCAAGAACTGGGATGTTTTCAGCTTCCAGGAATTGTGTACAGATCCTTTCAATATGCATTATCATGCTGTAACAGGAGGTTATGGTCATGGATAAATGGCACAACAGTGGTCCTCAGGATCTCGTCACAGTACCTCTGTGCATTAAGATGCACTCGTGTTCATTGTCCAAAACATATGCCTGTCCATACCAGAACCCCTCCGCCACCATGGGCCCTTCGATCCACTACGCTGACATCAGCAAACCGCTCACCCACACGATGTCTGCCATCTGCCCTAAACAGTGAAAACCGGGACTCTTCTGTGAACAGACGCCTCTCCAATGTGCCAGACGCCATCGAATGTGAGCATTTGCCCACTCAAGTTGGTTACGACAACGAAATGCAGTCAGGTCCAGACCCCGGTGAGGACCACGAGCATGCAGATGAGCTTCCCTGAGACAGATTCTGACAGTTTGTGCAGAAATTCTTTGGTTATGCAAACTGATTGTTGCTCCAGCTGTCTGGGTGTCTGGTCTCAGGCAATCCTGGAGGTGAGCATGCTGGATGTGAAGGTCCTGGGCTGGTGTGGTTACATCTGCGGTTGTGAGGCCGGTTGGATGTACTGCCAAATTCTCTGAAATGCCTTTGGAGACAGCTTATGGCAGAGAAATGAACATTAATTTCACAGGCAACAGCTCTGGTAGACATTTCTGCGGTCAGCATGCCCATCGCATGCTCCCTCAAAGGTTGCAACATCTGTAGCACTGTGCTGTTTGATCAAACTGCATATTTCAGAGAGGCCTTTTATTGTGGGCAGTCTAAGACACACCTGTGCAATACTCATGCTGTCTACTCAGCCCCTTGATATGCCACACCTGTGAGGTGGGATGGATTATCTTGGTAAAGGCAAAGTGCTCATTAACACAGATTTATAAAGATATGAGAACAATGTTTGAGATTCATGGGTCTTTTGTGTATGTAGAAAAATGTTCATCAGTTTGAGTTTAGCTCATGAAAAATGGGAGCAAAAACAAAAGTGTTGCGTTTATATTTTTGTTCAGTTAATTCATGCATTTATTACTTCTAGGCTGGACTACTGTGAAGGTGGACCCCAACGTACATACATAAGAGCACTTGGTGTGGTGACAGCACGTTTATTTGCATTATAACAGTTCACTGTGGTTTCGGCACATGCTCGGGACACAGGCACTCCCACTCGGCTGTCATATCCTCTCACCAGCCCTCCTCAACTGTCACTGCAACATAACAAGAGTTACAATCAGGCGTCCCCACCATCACTGTGCCACCCCTCCTCTGCAGTGGGCCACACCACATCATTATTATCAGGAAGTCCTAAAAACTCCCTGAAAAGCCTTCAGTTAATCCAAAATGCTGCAGCAAGAGTCCTGACAGGGACTAGAAAGAGAGAGCAGATTTCTCCTGTTTTGGCTTCCCTTCATTGACTTCTTCTTTTTTTTCATTGGCTGTCTTCCTTCTCTCACCCCAACCAATCACAGCAGATGGCCCCGCCCCTCCCTGAGCCTGGTTCTGCCAGAGGTTTCTTCCTGTTAAAAGGGAGTTTTTCCTTCCCACTGTCACCAAAGTGCTGCTCATAGGGGGTCATATGATTGTTGGGTTTTTCTCTGTATGTATTATTGTCAGGTTTACCTTACATTATAAAGTGCCACGAGACGACTGCTGTTGTGACTTTTGGTGCTGTACAAATAAAGCTGAACTGAATAGAATAAATGTTTTCCACATCACCGTATCTTCTTCAGAGTCAGGTTGCAAATGTGACTCAGGATCACAGGTTCTCAGAACCTGATGCCAGCAGCCCTGCTCTGGTGTAGACTCCCCAGTTGTCTCCTAACCTGGCCACAAGTCACAGTGAAGCAAGAAGTGTTTGTTAGATGATCCACAGAGTCCACTTAGGGTGAAGAAAGAGTGAAGTGCAAAATCATTGAAGGAAAGGAGTGTGTGGTGGAGGAGGCAGCAGGGATGTGAACTAAATCTGTTTGGCTCGTTTGTTCTCTCCAAGCTGCCGAGTGTTGTCTATCACTTTAAACCAGGTCATTTTCCTCACTCCACACGTCCCTCACGGCTGTTCTGCTTGAATCTGACCACCAGCTTCCTTCTGTAGGTGTCCTTTCATTTTCTCCACCCTTAGCTCTTCCCTGTCCTAAACATCTGGATGCTTTCTTCTTTTTAGTAAGTCTTTTCAGGTTAAGGTTCATATGTAAGCACGACACACTCCTCACTGGTAAGAATGTGTGTTCACAGAAGTTCAGAGAAATGAGTGACGACACATTACCTCTGCATCAGTTGACTGTTAAATGTAAATACGAGAGGAGAATCCACGTGGAACGTCACGTCCCTGTCCAGCATCTATCAGTTCGATATGTGGCCCACTTCTTCCAAGTATTACATCTTGGATTGCAGTGCCATTCCTCCATCGTTCTTCTTGTTATTTGGATTGATTCACTATCAGAAAGTTCAGAAGTGGTCAGAAACGTGTGAATCCCACATCGTACAGTTGTGGTCCCTGTTATAGAACAAACTAAACAGTTTGTTATAGAACGATAAGAATCATTGTTTTTGGCAGCGACATCGAATCCTCCTGAGGCCGAAGGAGCTGATTCGTTGGTTTGTCCCTGATGGAGGTTTGTTCAGTGACCTCCTGTCTTCAGTGATGGTTCCAGCTCTGCCACTAATGCTGGCTCCCAACACACAACAGCAGAGTAGATGGCACTTGTTACCACAGACTACTGGAAGATCTTATTATTAGCAATCATTCTAACATCTTTCTGTATATGAGACAAAATTTTTAGGAGTAATTATTGATGATAAACTTTGTTGGAAGCCCCACATAGAACATGTGAAACGGAAATTATCCAAGTCTATTTCTATTTGTCACGATCCTGGGTCTTATGACCCAGCGTTTTGAGTTTTAGTTCATTTTGATGTTTATAGTTTATGTTTAAGCTCATTAGATTTCTATGTTCATTTGCTTATTATATTCCCCTTGTGTTTTCAACCCTTGTGTTAAGTCTCCCTTATCCTTCATGTGTTTCATGTCTGTTTCTTATGTTGTCAAGTTCATGTAGTCATGTCAGTGTTTCATTGTTTCCTATTTTATTTTGAAAGAGGTCCTGTGTTTCGGCGCTCTGTTTTGCTCTTTCCCTGTGGGCGTCGTTATGTTCATGTTGTGTCTACTTTGCCTTTCTGTCCCATGTTTCAGCTCCCTATGTTCTGTCTCAGTTGCTGTTAAGTTTACATGTTTTGAGTTCAGTCAGTGTGTTTCCTGTTTTACTTTGAAGGTCCACGTCTCATGTGAGTGTTTCTAGTTTTGCTTCCCTTGTCTTGTCCAGCCTGATTACTCCCAGCTGTGCTCTCCTTCTGTGTCTCATTCCCTCGTTATCCAATTCAATTCAATTCAATTTTATTTATATAGCGCCAAATCACAACAAATGTCGCCTCAAATGTCCCTCTGTGTATTTAAGCCCTGTGTTTCTCTTTGTCAGTGTTGTAGTCTCCCTCATGGCTGTGTTTCCCTGTGTGTTAGTTATCCATGCCCCAGTTTAGTTTAGTTATTTTTTTCGGTCCATTCTGCAATAAAGCAGCTTTTTGAGTTTAATTTTGTTGTCGTGAGTTTTGCATTTGGGTCCTTCTCCTGCCTGTACACAGCCGAAACATGACACTATTCTTTATAAAACCAGAGATTTTTTGAATAAGAACTGCCTTCATTTATTGTATACTTCCCTTTGTTTGCCTTATATGACCTACTGTGCAGAAATTTGGGGGAACACATACAAAACATATTTGGATTCAATATTTAAATTGCAAAAAAGAGCTATTAGAATAATCAATAAAGTTGGATATAGGGAGTCCACCAACCAGTTTTTTGTAGGATCATCTATGTTAAAATTCATGGACATTATATATTCTAAAACTTTAGAAATGATATATAGTGTGATTAAAAAGAATGTTCCAATTTGTATTTAAGTATGTTTCAACTAAGAGATGGAAAATATGATTTGAGGGGGTCTTATAAGTCTGAAATGCCTAACGTGAACCAATGTTAAGTATAGATGTGTGTCAGTGTTGGGAGTGAAATTATGGACTTAATGATGAACTGAAGATGTGTTTTTCTTTGTCATTCTTCAGGAAGATTTTAAAAATTAGTATTATACAAGGTTATAGAAATTTGGTTTGTTAAATTTTTTTTGTGTTGATTTAATTTCTTGATTTCTTTTCAAACTGTTATACAACTTATTTATCAATGCTATTTATTTTCTTGGTTAAGGATTTGATTATTTCTATGGGGGTAAGGGAGAGGATAAGTATAAGCCATAAAGCTTCAGCCTATTCCTTTTTTGGTTACTGTTTGAGTACTTTTATGTAAAATTATAATCTGTTGTTGTTGTTGACTGAAATAAAAATTTCAATTAAAAAAAAAAAATTCAAAATTCAATTCAATTCTGTACACATTCAAAGATCTGAGCTTCCTAGAAAGTAGAATCTGCTCATTTCTAGTGTGTTTTTATTCTGTGGATCGCTTCTTTGTAAGCCAAACACAAGAATATCCAGAGTTGGGGCCAGGAAGCAGAGATGCAGTCTTACACCCCTCTCTGTCTCTTTTCTCCTCCTGTTAGCATCCATGGATGCTAAAAATGACGGCTTCAAAACAACATTTAATCTATAATTAGACTCAACTGGCTTCTCCCAGTATGTAAAGAGCCCACCCACCACTTTAACCACAGTTCACATCCTGTTTTGACACATGGCATGGGAACTATAAAAGCCCTCTATGTCTCATGATTTCTTAATAAGATTTAATTTTACAAAAATAGACTGCTGGTCATTAGAAAGAGAGAGCAGATTTCTCCTGTTTTGGCTTCCTGTTAAATCCAGAATTCAAAATCCTGCTCCTCACATACAAGGTCTTAAATAATCAGGCCCCATCTTATCTTAATGACCTTGTAGTACCATATCACCCTATTAGAGCACTTCGCTCTCGCTCTGCAGGCCTACTTGTTGTTCCTAGAGTATTTAAAAGTAGAATGCGAGGGAGAGCCTTCAGTTTTCAGGCCCCTCTTCTGTGGAACCAGCTTCCAGTTTGGATTCAGGAGACAGACACTATCTCTACTTTTAAGATTAGGCTTCAAACTTTCCTTTTTGCTGAAGCATATAGTTAGGGCTGGACCAGGTGACCCTGAATCCTCCCTTAGTTATGCTGCAATAGATGTAGGCTGCCGGGGGATTCCCATGATGCATTGAGTTTTTCCTTTCCAGTCACCTTTCTCACTCACTATGTATTAACAGACCTCTCTGCATTGAATCATATCTGTTATTAACCTCTGTCTCTCTTCCACAGCATGTCTTTATCCTGTCTTCCTTCTGTCACCCCAACCAATCACAGCAGATGGCCCCGCCCCTCCCTGAGCCTGGTTCTGCCGGAGGTTTCTTCCTGTTAAAAGGGAGTTTTTCCTTCCCACTGTCGCCAAAGTGCTGCTCATAGGGGGTCATATGATTGCTGGGTTTTTCTCTGTATCTATGAAGCGCCTTGAGGCGACAATTGTTGGGATTTGGCGCTATATAAATAAAATTGAATTGAATTGTTTCAGTAAATTCATCTTTTATTCCTTATTTGCTTTTGAACTTTTCTTTTATTTAGTTCTTGAATTAAATTCATTTAGTTTTGTTTATATAGTGCCAAATCACAGCAACAGGGTCCTCATGGCATCTAATATTGTACCCCAGCTATCAAACGACCCCCTTTGAGCACCTGAGGACAGTGGGAAGGAAAAGCTCAGCTTTAACAGGCAGAAAGCTCCAGTAGGACCAGGTTCAGAGAGGGGCGGGGCCATCTGCTGCCACCGGTTGGGTCAGGTCAGGTTAAATGATGCAGTGGATGATGATGTGGTAAGCTCACTGTTAATACAGGAACCTCTGAGGGCTGATGTCCCCATTCATCGGCCTTCACAGTCATCAGATGTCAGCTTAGTTTCACATTTCTTACCATTTTGTACCAGAATCAGATCAAACGAGGGATTATTATTTAAAAGAATGATGTTTCTCCCATCGATGAGCACTACAACTGTTCCAGTAATTGTTTCGAAATAAAGTCAGATGCTTGCAAATTTTCTGACAATGAAGGACAAACCTACTCATCAGCAAATCCTCTTTAAAAAGGCAAAGTTATTAAAAACACAAGTAAGCAAACAGCATATTGTGTTTGTCTTTTGATCCTGCGCTTGGCTGCTTCCTGAGCAGCTCGGGAGAGAAGTCAGTTTTTCTTGTGAATGTTGTGATGTGTCTAACCTTCACAGGGAGGATTTCCTGCTTGCCAACAGCCTGATGAAAGGGTGTTGTCAGTGAGTAATATTCTGTCCATTGTTACGTCAATACAGGGGTATCTGTGAAGGACGAATCTCTGCCCTCAGCCTTTATCAAACAACACTGCGTGTGCCTTTGAGGTGTTATCACACAAAGAAGAACACAATGGTGTCTGTAGCAGCACCGGTTGACTTATTTACTTACATATTATTATAGCTGCTGTGGGCTGAGGATATATGTGGAAATTTAAAATAGTTTCTATTTCCAGAGAAACACTAAGACTGAGTTGCCCTAACCGTGAAAGGATAATCGTAGGGTGTCAAGCTGCATTCTTGTCAGGGGGTTTCTGGTGCAGTGTGTGGCTAATTTAGACTCTGACAAGACCCAGAGATAATATGAGGAAAGGGAACAATGGAATAATTCAAAATGGGAAAAGTCAAACTTTAAAATTGACAGAGAAATCCCAGGTTCATTTCTAAAACTTGAACCAATCGTTTAAAGGTTATTCTGCGTTTTCCCTCGAACTAAAATTTACCTCATTTGCTCATCAGTTTCTAAACGTTCATCAGTTTTCTTTTTTTCTTTACCTGTTTATTTGTTCACTTGTAGGTGTTACAGGATGTGTGTAGTAGGGATGTCTAACGGGGAGAAAAAAAGCCAGGACAGAGAAAATACGAGGAAAATATAAAGAAATGACAGAGAACAAATATATAAAAGCACAATGACTGCTGCACCTGTAAGAAGAAACACAGAAGGAAAGAAAAACCAATGACACAGACAGAGTGATGGGACGGACAGTTTGAGCAAAGACAATTTTAAGCATAGACACGAGTTCATGTTAGAGTCAAAGAGCGTCAGAATGAGCAGGAACAGCAGGGTCATTTAGTGGTGCAGTGCAGATATTTCAGTGCAAGTCTGAGTTGAGCATGGTGATAGCTTTGGGAGAAGAAGCTGTCCCTGAGTCTGTTTGTTCTGGCCTGTATGGATCTGAAGCGCCTGCCACAGGGCAGGTCACAAAGAAGGTAGCCGGGGTGGGTAGTGTCCTTCAAGATGTTTCTGGCCCTGCTGACACAACAGGAGTTATAGATGGCAGACAAGGAGGACAGGTGGCAGCTGAGGATTCTTTGTGCTGTGTTTGCCACCCTCTGCAGTCTCTTCCTGTCTGCCTCTGTGCAGCTGGCGTGCCGCACTGTCACTGCGTAGGTCAGCAGGCTCTCGATGGTGGATCTGTAGAAGGTCACCAGCAGTGGGGTGTTTAGTTGCTCCTGCCTGAGCACTAGTGATGGGATTTCCGGCTCTTTTTAGAGATCCGGCTCTTTCGGTTCAGCTCACTAAAAAGATCTTTCGGCTCCGAACCGGCTCTTCAGGTTATTTTGTTGCTTTAATTTATTTATTATTAACAATAATATAAAATTATGCACAAAAGGAATTACTAATGTAAAAAAAAGTGGTTTTATTTATATATGTTTATATATAAACACACCAAATCAGGTCGTTGGTACTTGCTGGCTTGTGTAGCCACGAGGTAACACAAGCTCAACACTGCCCCTAGCATCCTGGAGCACTTCTGTTGTCTTTTGTACGTGTTTTGAGTTTTTACGTGCTTCGGCGTTTGTACGTGTTTTTACGTGTTTTGAAGTTTGTATGTGTTTTGTCTCTAGGGGCCACTGTAAATATACTTTTATTTATTCACTCCACATAAAATGTAATAAATAAATCATATAATACAAAAACTAATTATTCACATTTCAACTTTTAACTATTTAAATTTTCAGCTTTTTCGTTTTAAACAAATTTAAAGTGAAACAACACAAAACACTGCGACCCTGAAAAGGATAAGCGGAAGCGAATGGATGGATGGATGAATATGAAAACAAAAAGAAGATGCATATTCTCTGTCATATGGACCTGCATGAATAAACTTTCTGAATCCTTTATCATCATCAACTGAAAATAGTTGTGGATGATTACTATACCTTTCTAATGTGATGTTGTTGTCCCTGCCTCTCTTTCTCTCTCTCCCGCGCTGTTCCTGTGCTACTGAGTGTAACTACCGCCCCTCCCCCCTCTGCCCAGCGTAAAGCACAAGGCTCGCGTGCGGAGTGAAGCGGGAAAAAGTGCAAGAGAGAGGGTGAGAGAGAGAGGGTGAGAGAAAGAAAAAAAACCCCATGTGACGGCTCGCGATAAGGAGCCGGCTCTAAGAGCCATTTCGTTCGCGAATGACACATCAGTACTGAGCACCCTTAGGAAGTGTAGCCTCTGCTGGGCCTTCTTGACTAGTGCCGTTGTGTTAGCTGACAGGATATTGCACATGGGATAAAGTCACTGTTGATGTGCAGGGGCAGCTCTGCTCCGCCTGAAGTCCAGGATGAGTTCCTCGCTCTTGGTGATGTTAAGAACCAGGATGTTTAGTGCACGCCATTCTCCCAGTTTCATCACCTCATTCCCCCTGTGATCAGCCCCACCAACGTTGTGTCATCAGCAAATCTTACAATGATGTTGTCATGGTCCTCGTGCCTCTCTGGCTGGCTCCTATTGGCCACAGGTTTTGTTCATGTTTTTATCCCTCTCTCCTGCTTGTGTAACCGACCCAGAGTTTGGATTAAATGTTCCTGCAAAACAGGGAAACGATGAGACAGAGACGACTGGTGAAGTTTCTCTTTGCCTCGCTTCTGCCATATTTATTTATCACATGTATTTTCAGTTTGCAGCACCAACATTCTCCATATGCAACAGAAATAAGAATACAACCGTCTGTATGTTCAAGCTGCAATACCACGATCTTTACATGGAAAACAAACATACTTCATGTGTAGCGACCTTTAAATCATCTACTCAGCTATTCTCTCTGAATGACAATTCAAAACAATATGAAATGCATGTTCGAATACATTTTACCTCTATTTAACTTTTAACCCAAATACCTCTGTATTCTGATTGTTTTAACCACCATACCAGTGCTTGGTCTTAAACCAATTCAGCTTAGTAGCTCACAAATACATGAAAGAGTCATGTGTATGCTGGCAGGCTTAGCTTTAGCTTTAACGTTCTCAAAATCACTTTTTAGAACCAGTAAACAGTCGTTCTTCACTGCCAACAGCACATTAACATTCATATTCAAATTTAAGGATACAACAGGGAGCTTATTCAGCTAAATGTCCTGAAATAAGTGCAAAATGAAACCAAAATGGCGCCCGCGGCTGGCTAGGCTTCGGCATTTTTCCAGTCCTTCTACTTCATAAAACGTAACAAATAACAGGGTTTACCCACTGATTTATACCCCCACATTTAGCTGTGTTTCTTATCAATATTTTACAACATTTTAATATAGTTTTACCGGTTACAAACCTGCAAAACAGGGAAATGATGAGACGACTGGTGAAGTTTCTCTTTGCCTCGCTTCTGCCATATTGGAGAGGAGGACCTATGACCTCGCTATTCTGTCTCACTGAGCAATGCGCCACCTGGAGGCCGGGGGGTGCAACTACCCCTTACACATAGTTCACTTTGGTGACAAATCTCTCATTTTTAAGAAGTACTACTTCTGATGGGATTACACATTAGTGTGTCACACTTGCCTGGGCGGAGCTCACTGTCGGCTCTCGCTTGCCCATGCACCTGCGGTGATTGCCACCAACTGTTACTGATCTGGTGTTTAACGCTGCGGCACGGAGCACTCATCGCTGGAACGTTGAACCTCCCGTGTTCGTGCTCTCAGCTCTCTCTCAAAAAGACTCTCTCTGTGTATTTTTGCCTATTGGTTCTAATCAAGCTCTCTCTGTATAGATCTTCCGGGAATTGGTGGTGGACCCTTTACTGTGATCCCTTAGCATGTTGGCGTGAGTGGAAATCGGAGCGAGAGTGCATAAAGAGGAGCGAGTGTGTGTGGACGAGGAGCAGTGGATTGTACTGTGGAGTTTGGATTCCCTTCCCTTCACCCCCTGGAGCCCTGAAGAGAGGTGAGGACTCAGTTTCAGCCACTGGAGTTGGTTGACCTAACGTCCTTTATCCAAGAGCAGGTGGGTAGTGGGAGCCCCAGATTGGCTAACTTGGTATCTCAAAATGTCCATATTATTGCATTAAAGGCTGAGCTGAAGTCAATGAAGAGCATTCTGACATAGCTCCCCTGTTGCTCCAGGTGGCTCAGTGCTGGGTGGAGAGCACTGGCTATGGCGCTTTGGTGGATCTGTTAGTCTGATATGCAAATTGGGGGTTAGTGCAACTTGACAGAAGTCATTGAGAATGGTTATGGGTGACCTTTTGGGGATGGGGATGATTATGGCAGATTTCAAGCAGGGTGGAATGACGGCTCGTTCCAGAGACACGTTGAAGATGTCAGAAAAGACCTGTGCGAGCTGCTTGGCGCATGCTTTGAGGACCTTCCCAGGTACTCCATCAGGACCTGCAGCCTTCCTGGGGTTCACTGCACAGAGTACACAACCCTGTGCCTCAAGAGTAAGTGTGGGGTTATCAGAAGCTAGTGTGGGCTGTGGAATGATGTGCCTGAGTGTTGTGTTTGAGACTCAAAGTGGGTAAAAAAGCTGTTCAGCTCCTCTGCTAGCCCCAGAGTCCCCAGGTGTCACAGGACATCTTTGTGTAATAGTCAGTATGCCCTGCCACACATGTCCGGGGTCATTGAGATGTTCCTCTATTCTCCTCTGGTTTTCTGCTTTGGCGGTCCTGATGCTGTACGTGGCTGTACAATGCTCTGTCACCTGAAGGATGTATCATGAGCTCGGAAGAGCATACTGACCTGGCTCGTCATCCAGGGTTTCTGGTTTGGAAACACCCGGATGCTCTTTTCCACAGTTCCCAGTACAGTACTTGATGTAAGACAGCACCTATCTGTGAATGTTGCCAGATCTTCATTGTAGAAGGCATCCCACTGTGTGGAAGCAGTCAAGCAGTCAAGCAGTCAGCGGAGGATGGCCCCAGGTGGTGATGGTCCTCTTTATGGGCTTTGTTTGCTGGCTGACAGGGGTGTATGCTGGGGTGAGGAGCAGAGAGAGGTGGTCTGACTGGCCCAGATGGGGGAGGGGTACGGCTCTGTAAGCCTGCTTGATGTTGGACACATGATCCAGTGTGTTTGTTTACGTTGTGTTTATGTTAACGTCCAGACTGCTATGATTATTACAGAACTTAACTCTCTGGGCAAGAAAAAGGGTCTGCACCTCACCGTCATGAACATCCAGTAGTGTCAGTAGACGAACATACAACACATGATAAACACACAAAAAGGCACAAATAGCACAAGTAGGGACAGCTGCTGTAAGTCGCTGCGCCTGTGCGTGTCGCCATCTTGCTCATCCATGTGTAATCCAAGATATGTGTAATCCACCCCATGGATTGAGGGGTCAGCAGTCACAGCTTTCCTGGTCTTCCTGAAGTCCACGATCAGTTCTGGTCTTTGCCACGTTGAGCTGCAGATGATTCTGCTCACATGACAAAGGAGTCGACCACAGCCCGGTGCTCTGTCTCATCATCCCTGCTGATGCATCCAACCACCGCGGAGTCATCAGGAAACTTCTGAAGATGGAGGTCTCTGTGCAGTGGCTGAAGTCTGTGGTGTAGAGGGTGAAGAGGAAGGGGGAGAGGACAGTCCCCTGTGGTGCCCCTGTGGTGCTGAGTACCTTGTCAGACACACACTGTGGACCATACTGTGATCTTCCTGTCAGATAATCAACAATCCAGGACACCAGAGAAGCAGACACCTGCATCACTGTCAGTTTATCACCCAGGAGTGTCGGCCTGATGGTGTTGAAAGCGCTGGAAAAGTCAAAGAACATGACCCTCAGAGTGCTCGCCGGCTGGTGCAGGTGGGTGTAGACACGCTTGAGCAGATAGATGATGGCGTGAGACGGGGCTGGTAAGCAAACTGAAGGGGATCCTGATGTGGTCTGACTATGGGTCAGAGCTCGTCCAGGATGAGTCTTTTCAGGGTCTTCATGATGTGGGAGGTCAGTGCCACAGGCCTGTAATCCTGGGGGCCACTGGGACATGGCGTCTTTGGTACAGGGACGAGGCATGATGTCTTCCACAGCACTGAGACCCTCTGCAGACTCAGACTCAGCACGAACAGTTTATGGAAGAGTCCACAAAGCTGGGGGCACAGACGTTAAGGACGTGGGGGCTCACTCCATCTGGTCCAGCAGACCTGCCTCAGGGGAGTCTCCTCATTTGCATCTGAACCTGGTCTTGAGTGAAGGTGATGGGTGGGGGAGGGGGGTCAGGACTCTCACAGGAGGCAACAGTGAAGAGAGAGGGAGGCACAGTGGTGTGGCTGTGGATTGGAGGCTGACTACAGGTGAGGTTGTGGGGGTGTGAGCAGTCACTGCAGTGTCAAATCTGTTGAAGAACAAATTCAACTCCTTAGCTCTGTCCTCAACGCCCTCAAAAAGTCAACAAAAGTCACCTCAAGGCGCTTCATAGATACAGAGAAAAACCCAACAATCATATGACCCCCTATGAGCAAGCACTTTGGCGACAGTGGGAAGGAAAAACTCCCTTTTAACAGGAAGAAACCTCCAGCAGAACCAGGCTCAGGGAGGGGCGGGGCCATCTGCTGTGATTGGTTGGGGTGAGAGAAGGAAGACAGGATAAAGACATGCTGTGGAAGAGAGACAGAGGTTAATAACAGATATGATTCAAAAGCTTTGCCCTCAACACCCACAGTCCTGTCGCACTCCCCTCCATCATTGTAAAGTGATCTGAACCCCCCAACCTGGATCCATTTCAGTTCTCATACTGCTCGACCGATGATGCAGTTTGCCAATCACTTAACCCTCACACATTGGGAATGCTGTTCATAGACTTCAGTTCAGCTTTCAACACGATCATTCCCCAGCTGATAGCAGTCTTTGATACGGGCGGCATCGTGGTGGGGGCGGCATCACAGGCATCGGCAAAATTTCTCATAGTCATGCTGCCCCGACGTCATGCCAGCGCATATTGGGAATGGCAGAGTCACTGATTGGTTTTCTATCGCCCATTTGCTGGGAGTAAGGGCGCCCTCCATTTGCGAAGTGCGCCTGCTGCTTGCAGTACAGGGAGGAGAGGGCGGGGCGGCGGGGGATTCTCTGGCTGGCTGGAGCATCTAATAACCAACTCGCAAAATAAAACAAAATAAAAACAAAGCAACAAACACGAGACATTATGATACAGACTTATAATTTGCACCGATGTTTTTTCAGTTTTTTGAGCGCGAAAAGTGAGCGCGAGAGCCCTCGGTGCGCCTGCTCGCTGCTGCGCTGAAGTCAAAGTAAATTTTATTGTCATCTCTGCTATATACAGTACAGTATATAGAGACGAGACGAGGAGGCTCCAGTTACAGCAGTTAAAGCCATCAGCTGCTCAGTTTAGAGAAAAGAAGAGGAGGTGTAATTAGCAAAAGATACAGGTATCTTTTGCTAATTACACCTACTGGTATAATTGATGCTCTTGCTCTTGACGAAGGCGGTTGCACTTTTCTCCTCCTCCTCCTCTCCCTTATCTTCCCTGCTTAGCCTCATGTCCTTGTCTAGTCTCGTGTTTTTTGTATTTTCCCTGAACACTCTCTCACAGTCTGTTCTCTAAAACCTAAAAGAGGAATTATGGATTGGATAAACTGGTCCCTAAATGCAATCGACACCCCTTTCTCAACGAGAAGTTTGGGCTTGGGTGAGCCTGAGTGCTGAAGATATCTACCTATTCAGAACCATGGTAACAGGGTTCTGGCTGATCGGAGCTGGCTTGGCCCTGGCTTATAATTAAGGAAGCAGAACCGGCTGTTCAAACCCCCACAAGGCTGCCCGCTGGGATTGAAATGATGGGAGAGGCGTGAGTTTCTCAAAATGGGCTCATTGAGTCAGCACGGATAAGATCTTGGAGAGGCTACGGCTGCTGTGAATACTCAGAATATACTGTTTCATTGCAGGGCAACCTGCATGTGGCGAATAAAGCCTTGATTGATTGATTGATTGATTGATTGATTGATTGATTGATTGATTGAGGTAAGCAGATGTGATTGGATAATGGCAGGTCATCCTGAAACAATCATAATCGTAATCAGAATACTTTAATAATCTCTAAGGAAATGATGTGAGTTACAGCTGGTCCAAGAAGAAACAGTAACAGAGTAAAACAATATAAAACAATATATTACAGAACTAGCACTGATACATACAGATCACTCAATTATAAATATCAACGATTAACAGAGGGGATTATAAATAAATATCAAGAATACTACTGTGTACTAAGAGCGTGTGTAAAAAGGATGTAACTGCAGTGTTCACAGTGTGTTAGATGGAGTTGTACAGTGAGATGGCCATGGGCAGGCATGACTTCCTGTGTTGTTCTGTGGTGCTCTCAGTCTCTCACTGAGCGTGCTCCTGTGAGTGGGAGTGTTCGCCCAGGGCACCAAACAGGCTAGGACCGCCCCTGCCCCCTGCAACTCATTCACAAACTGGATCTGCTGGGATCAGCACCTCGCTGTGTAACTGGCTGCTGGTTTTCCTGACAGGAAGACAGCAGACAGTACGGGTCGGCAGCAACACCTCCAGCACAAGAACACTGAGTACAGGGACTCCCCAAGGATGTGTGTTGAGGCCCCTGTTCTTCACCCTGCTGACCCACGACTGCACACCATCACACAGCTCCGACCTTTTCATCGAGTTTGCAGACTCAATTCAATTCAATTCAATTCAATTTTATTTATATAGCGCCAAATCACAACAAATGTCGCCTCAAGGCGCTTCATAGATACAGAGAAAAGCCCAACAATCATATGACCCCCTATGAGCAAGCACTTTGGCGACAGTGGGAAGGAAAAACTCCCTTTTAACAGGAAGAAACCTCCGGCAGAACCAGGCTCAGGGAGGGGCGGCCATCTGCTGCGACCGGTTGGGGTGAGAGAAGGAAGACAGGATAAAGACATGCTGTGGAAGAGAGACAGAGATTAATAACAGATACGATTCAATACAGAGAGGTCTGTTAATACATAGTGAGTGAGAAAGGTGACTGGAAAGGAAAAACTCAATGCATCATGGGAATCCCCCGGCAGCCTACATCTATTGCAGCATAACTAAGGGAGGATTCAGGGTCACCTGGTCCAGCCCTAACTATATGCTTTAGCAAAAAGGAAAGTTTTAAGCCTAATCTTAAAAGTAGAGATAGTGTCTGTCTCCCGAATCCAAACTGGAAGCTGGTTCCACAGAAGAGGGGCCTGAAAACTGAAGGCTCTCCCTCCCATTCTACTTTTAAATACTCTAGGAACAACAAGTAGGCCTGCAGAGCGAGAGCGAAGTGCTCTAATAGGGTGATATGGTACTACAAGGTCATTAAGATAAGATGGGGCCTGATTATTTAAGACCTTGTATGTGAGGAGCAGGATTTTGAATTCAATTCTGGATTTAACAGGAAGCCAATGAAGGGAAGCCAAAACAGGAGAAATATGCTCTCTCTTTCTAGTCCCTGTCAGTACTCTTGCTGCAGCATTTTGGATTAACTGAAGGCTTTTCAGTAAGTTTTTTGGACATCCTGATAATAATGAATTGCAGTAGTCCAGCCTGGAAGTAATAAATGCATGAACTAGTTTTTCAGCGTCACTCTGAGACAGGATATTTCTAATTTTAGAGATGTTGCGCAAATGGAAGAACGCAGTCTTACATATTTGTTTAATATGTGCGTTGAAGGACATATCCTGGTCAAAAATGACTCCAAGGTTCCTCACAGTGTTACTGGAGGCCAAGGTAATGCCATCCAGAGTAAGAATCTGGTTAGATACCATATTTCTAAGCTTTTCAGCGCCGAGTACAATGACCTCAGTTTTATCTGAGTTGAGAAGCAGAAAGTTAGTGGCCATCCAAGTCTTTATGTCTTTAAGACATTCCTGCAGTTTAACTAATTGGTGTGTGTTATCTGGCTTCATGGACAGATAGAGCTGGGTGTCATCTGCATAGCAGTGAAAATGTATGCTATGTCTTCTAATGATGCTGCCTAGGGGAAGCATGTATAATGTAAACAGAATTGGTCCTAGCACTGAACCCTGTGGAACTCCATAATTAACCTCAGTGTGTGAAGAGGACTCTCCATTTACATGCACAAATTGGAGTCTATTAGATAGATATGATACAAACCACTGCAGCGCAGTACCTGTAATACCTACAGCATGTTCTAATCGCTCTAATAGGATATTATGGTCAACAGTATCGAACGCTGCACTAAGGTCAAGAAGGACAAGCACAGAGATGAGTCCACTGTCAGAGGCCATAAGAAGATCATTTGTAACCTTCACTAAAGCTGTTTCTGTGCTGTGATGAGCTCTGAAACCTGACTGAAACTCTTCAAATAAACCATTCCTCTGCAGATGATCTGTTAGCTGTTTGACAACTACTCTTTCAAGGATTTTTGATATGAAAGGAAGGTTGGAGATTGGCCTATAATTAGCTAAGACTGCTGGGTCTAGAGATGGCTTTTTGAGTAAAGGTTTAACTGCAGCCACCTTGAAGGCCTGTGGTACATAGCCGATTATTAGAGATAGGTTGATCATATATAAGATCGAAGAATTAATCAATGGCAGAACTTCTTTGAGCAGTTTTGTAGGAATGGGGTCTAAAAGACACGTTGATGGTTTGGAGGAAGTAATTATTGACGTTAACTCAGAAAGATCGATTGGAAAAAAAAGAGTCTAACTTAACATCAATGGAACTACAAGTAGCTGTAGATAATATTACATCTGTGGGATGATTATTGGTAATTTTTTCTCTAATGATAAAAATTTTATTTGTGAAGAAGTTCATGAAGTCATCACTAGTTAACGTTAAAGGGATGGTTGGCTCAAAAGAGCTCTGGCTTTTTGTCAGCCTGGCTACAGTGCTGAAGAGAAACCTGGGGTTGTTCTTATTTTCTTCAATCAGTGATGAGTAGTAAGCTGTTCTGGCTTTGCGGAGGGCTTTCTTATAAAGCAACAAACTATTTCTCCAGGCTAAATGATGATCCTCTAAATTTGTGACACGCCATTTCCTCTCCAGATTACGAGTCATCTGCTTTAGGGTACGTGTTTGAGAATTATACCACGGGGTCAGGTACTTCTGATTAGAGACCTTAGTTTTCACTGGAGCTACAGTATCCAGAGTCGTACGTAGTGAGGAGGTGAAATTATTAACAAGATAATCGACCTCTGTTGGGGTAGCGTTCAGATAGCTGCTCTGCTCTGTGTTGGTACAGGGCATTGACGATGATAACAGTGGCTGGATTATATTCTTAAACTTAGTTACAGCGCTTTCAGAAAGACATCTACTTTGATAAAGTCCACTCTCCACTGCTGCGTAATCAATTATTGTAAATGTAAATGTTATCAAGAAATGATCAGACAGGAGAGGGTTTTCAGGAAACACTGTTAAACGTTCAGTTTCTATGCCATATGTTAAAACCAGATCTAGAGTGTGATTAAAGTGGTGGGTGGGTTCTTTTACATTTTGAGAGAAACCAATTGAGTCTAACAACAGATTAAATGCCATGTTGAGGCTGTCATTTTTAGCATCTACATGGATGTTAAAATCACCCACAATAATTATTTTATCTGAGCTCAGAACTAAATCAGATATAAAGTCTGAGAAATCAGACAGAAACTCTGTGTAAGGCCCAGGTGGACGATAGATGATAACAAGTAAGACTGGTTTCTGAGTTTCACAGCTGGGGTGGACAATGTTAAGCATCAGGCTTTCAAATGAATTAAAAGTCTGTCTTGGTCTTTCATTAATTAATAGACTGGTGTGAAAAATTGCTGCCAAACCGCCCCCTCGACCTGTGCTTCGAGATTTCTGGTAGTTAGAATGACTCGGGGGTGTTGATTCATTTAAGCTAACATAATCATCCTGCTGCAACCAGGTTTCTGTAAGGCAGAGTAAATCAATTTGTTGATCATTTATTAAGTCATGTACTAACAGAGACTTGGAAGAGAGAGACCTAATATTTAATAATCCACATTTCACTGTTTTACTCTTTGGTTCAGATGTGGATACTGTATTGTTCTTTCTTTGTAAATGTTTAAGTTGTTTGTTGCTGGTTTTTAGTTTGTTTTTTGTCTTTTTGGAAGCAGACACAGTCTCTATGGAGATGGGTTTTTGGGGGGGTAGCAGGAGGAGAGAAGCTGCAGAGAGGCGTGTAAGACTGCAACTCTGCTTCCTGGTCCCAACTCTGGATAGTCATGTTTTGAGGGGTTTAATAAATTTGTCCATATTTCTAGAAATGAGAGCTGCTCCATCCAAAGTGGGATGGATGCCATCTCTCCTAACAAGACCAGGTTTCCTCCAGAAGGTTTGCCAATTATCTATGAAGCCCACATCGTTTCTGGGACACCACTCAGACAGCCAGCAATTTAAGGAGAACATGCGGCTAAACATGTCACTCCTGGTCTGATTGGGGAGGGGACCAGAGAAAACTACAGAGTCCGACATTGTTTTGGCAAAGTTGCACACCGATTCAATATTGATTTTAGTGACCTCCGATTGGCGTAACCGGGTGTCATTACTGCCGACGTGAATTATGATTTTATTGAATTTACGTTTACCCTTAGCCAGCAGTTTTAAATTTCCTTCAATGTCGCCTGCTCTGGCCCCTGGAAGACAATTGACTATGGTTGCTGGTGTCTCTAGCTTCACATGTCTGAGAACAGAATCACCAATTACCAGAGTTTGACCCCCAGCGGGTGTGTCACCGAGTGGGGAAAAACGGTTAGACACATGAACGGGTTGGTGGTGTACCTGGGGCTTCTGTTTAGGACTACGCTTCCTCCTCACCGTTACCCAGCCTTTCCCCAGCTGCTTGGGGTCTGCCGGGGAACAGCTAGCGGGGCCTACGCTATCTTCGGCTGCACCAGCTACAGGGGCCTGGCTAGCTAAGGGTGAGAGAAGGGTGCAAAGCCGAGTCTCCAATTCAGTAATCCTGGCCTCCAGAGCTGCAAATATGCTACATTTGTTACAGATATCATTACTGCTAAAGGAGGCCGAGGAGTAACTAAACATCTGACACAATGAGCAAGAAAGTGCAGAAGGGACAGGTGAAGTAGCCATGGTGCTAACGGGTCGGCTACGAGCTAAGCTAGCGAAACAGTACAGAGACAGTGAGTGACAGTGAGTGAATACTTTGGCTATAAATTAGGTAGTGAGTACACAGAAAGTGTGCTTCGGATGAAGCACGTGAAGATTATACTGTGAAAAAAAAGAATGTATTTAGAAGTTGTTAATTAAACTGCTAAGCAAATAAGCTACTCAGAAACACCACTGTGTTTGAGCAGGAACAGGAAGTGATACTATACCACAGAGCGAGCGAACACCAAGTGACAGCGCCACCGACAGGAACAGCCCAGGACACACAATTGTGGTCGGACACATCAGCAACAACGATGAGACCTGCTGCAGGAGTGGTGTTAATCATCTGGCCAAGTGGTGCAGCAACAACAACCTGAATGTGGAGACGACGGAAGAGATCATCATAGACTTCAGGAGAACTCAGACCTGCACACTAACCATCAGCGGTGCTGTGGGGAGGGTGGGCACCAAGCTCCTGGGTGTGCACATCTCAGAAGATCTCTCCTGGTCAAAGAACCACTGATCAGCAAAGCCTAGCAACGACTCTACGTCCAAACTGAGGAGAGCAACAGCCTCAGTGTTTCTATCCTACTCTGGGAAACTACACGGCGCACATATTTCAGATGTTTACCTCGGCAGAATTTTAGACTGAGGACATGTTTATATTTAACTCATTAGGCTTTAATATGATTTTTACTTTATCTGATTTGATTAAACAACATTTCAGGAAATGCCCAATTACTCCCCAAAGTTTTCCTTTTAGTAACATTTTAGGCTTTTTACTAAATTCGTTTTGGGAAGATGTAGGTTGTGCTTGCTTAGAGCTCCAAACTGATCTGCCAAGACGACCCTACATGCCTGGCCTTTCTTCAGCTCCACCACCGCCTCCTTCTCCTCCTCCTCCACCCCCTGGCTACATGTCATTGCTGCCTGTCAGCAGCACAGAGCTGAAGCACACATGTCTTCATGTAATATAAGAGGCAACTGTGTCAACTGGTCGATAGGCTTTAATCCCCTTCGTGCTCTCTTCTCATCTCTATTCAGGTTTAGTCTCTGAGCTAAAAGTGCACTGCAGCTCTCATCTCAGTGTCCTTCGAGCTTTCGTTTTCAGCTGTGCATCATTTGGGCTAAACACATTTCTTCTTCCTGGCCTCAGCCCCTCTCCCTGCCACTGCTGGGCCGTTCTCCCGAGGCACTGGCTTTGTAGTCACTATGATCCATGTAGCTTCTGTTTAAAAGGACTGAGATACAGAGCTGACATGCATGCTCTTGACCTGCAGCTTGTTTCATCCTTAAACTACTGCGTTTACTCACACGCACTTGCACACCATCTCTGGTGTCACTACCTGACTCACTGCTTTAGCTAAACAAACGCCTCTGGCTTTTCTTTTTATATCAAAGTTGGAATAAATAAACCCAATTTCCGCGGTGCATGCTGCGAAATGGTTGAAGCAGGTACTAAACACTGCCAGTGCTGCACGACTAATAACTTCCTGCTTACCAAGCAGGTCACAGAAAAGGTCTGTCAGCCTTTTTGCTTCATGAAAATACTCCATGAGGCTGTTATTTTAAAACTTTAATGATTTATAGAAAAGCCTGTGTTAGTTTAACACAGAAATACTGCGTATGAGACATACAGAGCCCTCCTACTTTTAGAAAAAGCTTTGGGCTGCTCCCTTACTTGTGTACATTGCATAAACAAGAAAGGTGACACATTAAAGGAAATACTGATCCTTTGACTGTTATGTTGCTGGTCCTTTTCAAGCACTTTCCTCTTAGAAGAAATGGTCTCTATAAATCAGTTCAAACCTATCCTGGGTGATCACCAAAATAAATGTTTCCATCCATAGGGGACAAGCATAACATATGCAGATAAGGATCTGTGCTAGTGTTTAGTCATGCATCCTGCTAATGCTGCTACCCCAAGTTATAGTGATGGGATTTCCAGCTCTTTTTAGAGAACCGGCTCTTTCGGCTCGGCTCACTAAAATGAGCCGGCTCTTCAGGTTGTTTTGTTGCTTTAATTAATTTATTATTAACACTAATATAAAATTATGCACAAAAGGAATTACTAACGTAAAAAAAGTGGTTTTATTTATATATGTTTATATATAAATATATGCGGTGGCCCCTGGAGACAAAACACGTACAAACTCCAAAACACATTTCTAGCATGAACTGAACAAAGCAGAGCTACTAGATCACTTAAATTACACAATTGTAAGCATATGTGTATTGTTTGTGTATTTATACACAAGCATTCATATATATTCAAATAATTAAAAAAAAAAAGTTCATTTACCTGTTACTACCACACACCAAATCTGGTCGTTGGTACTTGCTGGCTTGTGTAGCCACGAGGTAACAAAAGCGCAACACTGCGCCCTAGCATCCTGGAGCACTTCTGTTGTGTTTTGTACGTGTTTCAGAGTTCGTATGTGTTTTGGAGTTTTTACGTGTTTTGGAGTTTTTACGTGTTTTGTCTCTAGGACCCACCGTAAATATACTTTTATTTATTCACTCCACATAAAATGTAATAAATAAATCATATAATACAAAAACCAACTATTTACAGTTCAACTTTTAATTATTTAAATTTTCAGCTTTTTCGTTTTAAACAAATTTAAAGTGACACAACACAAAACACTGCAAACCACAACACAATTAAATATAAATTAAAATATGAAAACAAAAAGAAGATGCATATTCTCTGTCATATGGACCCGCATGAATAAACTTTCTGAATCCTTTATCATCTGCAACTGAAAATAGTTGTGGATGATTACTATACCTTTCTAATGTGACGTTGTTGTCCCTGCCTCTTTCTCTCTCCCTCCCGCTCTGTTCCTGTGCTACTGAGTGTAACTACCGCCCCTCCCCCCTCTGCCCAGCGTAAAGCACAAGGCTCGTGTGCGGAGTGAAGCAGAAAAAAAGTGTGAGAGCGAGAGGGTGAGAGAAAGAAAAATAAAACAACCCACAGCTCGTGATAAGGAGCCGGTTCGCGTCGTTCACATCAAAGATCCGGCTCTAAGAGCCATTTCGTTCAGGACCGACACATCACTACAACAGAACTGCAGCACTGATTTGTGTAGCAGTGGTAGCAATGAATCCACACAGCTCAGTTTTCTCATTACAGTGCTTTAGTTAGGACACTCCAGGTTTGTTATAGCACGCTGTTGACTCCTTGAGATGTTTTTTTTCTTTATGCCATGTACAGAATATCTTGTGTATTTGTAGTTTTCCAATTATCATACATAGCATTCTTATTATTTTACAGATAACCGCACAACAACAATCCCCACCGATCATAAAGACAGATAATACCAAGACAGGGAAAGGAAAACAAACAAACAAAAAAACAACAACAACAGCAAAAAAGAAAAAAGAAAAAAAAAGGGCGGTGCACCTCTCCATTGTTTTTACAGGACTGTTCTAGGGCAAACAAAAACATTCACGGTTCCAGCTCCAGACCTGGTAGATTGTTGACGTATGTTAACAGAGGGTCCCATGTAGTGTGGAATTTGCTGATGGATCCGTTGAGTGTTGAGAGTACATCTGATTTTTTCCAGTTTGACATTTTGCATAACATCCCTTATCCAGTGGTGGTGCGATGGAGCAGTAGTAGACTTCCATTTAAACAAAATCAGGCGTCTCGCTAATAATGACAAAAAGGCAATGACCCTCTGTAAATAGGCAGGGGCAACAGAAGTCGCGATACCAGAGAAACAACCAAAAAGTGCCACCAAGGTGGAAGGCGAGATGTTATAGGCATAGGCTTTAGAGATGACTTCAAAAAACGATGACCAGAAAGGAACAATTTTCAGACAGGACCAAAACATATGAAGGGAACACTTTGAATTGTATCAGGGAGTGTCTTGAACATATAGAAGACGAATGGACCCTGGTAAGAGCCAAACCCCACTCTTCGTCAGACAGCTGGGCACCCAAATCATTCTCCCACTGTTCTCCAATGTATGAAATAGACAGGTTACAACTGTCCATGATATGTGAGTAAATAAACGATATTCTGCCTTTTTTCATCTCATTGACCCTTAGTATAGAATCCAAACAGGAAGGAGGGGGGAGAGTAGGAAGATTAGCAACCTTTTTACCTATAAAATCTCTGATTTGCAAGTATCGCAAAAAATAGTTATTAGTCAGACCAAATTTTCTAGATAGTTGTTCAAAGCTAGCAAACGTATCATTAATATACAAATCCTCAATACTGTGAATGCCCCTGTCTACCAAATTTTGAAGCCATTGTCCAATAAGGATGGTTGAAAAAGATGGTTACGTATTAATGGAGAGTGAATAGAAATACTCTGAATACCCAGATGTTTTTAAACTGATTTACAGTGCGTAGCGATTGAGTAACAATTATGTTATCTTTAACATTATTAACTAGAGGTGGTACCTCTATATTTAGGTCTTTCCATAAATTCTTTTCTTATACGAGGCGGTTTATTATTCCATATAAATGAAGACACCATTTGGTTAAATGACATGAAAAAAGACTGTGGTGTGTAAACAGGTAACGCCTGAAATAAATATAGAAATTTTGGCACAATATTCATCTTCACAGAATTGGCTCTCCCAATGAGAGATAATGGTAAAATAGACCATCTTTTAACATCTTGTTTGCACTGTTCCAATAAAGGAGTGAGGTTACTTTTAAACAGACTGTAATAGGATTTGGTGACTTCTACACCCAGATATGTAAAGGACTCGGTAGACAACCTAAATGGCAGATTGGGGTATTCTCCTGCATTATAGAATATCTTGAATTTAATATGACTAAAACAATAACAACAATACGCATTCTTCCATTTGCGCAACATCTCTAAAGTTAGAAATATCCTGTCTCAGAGTGACGCTGAAAAACTAGTTCATGCATTTATTACTTCCAGGCTGGACGACTGCAATTCATTATTATCAGGAAGTCCTAAAAACTCCCTGAAAAGCCTTCAGCTAATCCAAAATGCTGCAGCAAGAGTCCTGACAGGGACTAGAAAGAGAGAACAGATTTCTCCTGTTTTGGCTTCCTGTTAAATCCAGAATTGAATTCAAAATCCTGCTCCTCACATACAAGGTCTTAAATAATCAGGCCTCATCTTATCTTAATGACCTTGTAGTACCATATCACCCTATTAGAGCACTTCGCTCTCGCTCTGCAGGCCTACTTGTTGTTCCTAGAGTATTTAAAAGTAGAATGGGAGGCAGAGCCTTCAGTTTTCAGGCCCCTCTTCTGTGGAACCAGCTTCCAGTTTGGATTCAGGAGACAGACACTATCTCTACTTTCAAGATTAGGCTTAAAACTTTCCTTTTTGCTAAAGCATATAGTTAGGGCTGGACCAGGTGACCCTGAATCCTCCCTTAGTTATGCTGCAATAGACGTAGGCTGCCGGGGATTCCCATGATGCATTGAGTTTTTCCTTTCCAGTCACCTTTCTCACTCACTATGTGTTAACAGACCTCTCTGCATTGAATCATATCTGTTATTAACCTCTGTCTCTCTTCCACAGCATGTCTTTATCCTGTCTTCCTTCTCTCACCCCAACCAATCACAGCAGATGGCCCCGCCCCTCCCTGAGCCTGGTTCTGCTGGAGGTTTCTTCCTGTTAAAAGGGAGTTTTTCCTTCCCACTGTCGCCAACGTGCTGCTCATAGGGGGTCATATGATTGTTGGGTTTTTCTCTGTATCTATGAAGCGCCTTGAGGTGACTTTTGTTGTGATTTGGCGCTATATAAATAAAATTGAATTGAATTGAATTGAAAGTGTGGTTCAAAGCTGACGTTTGTTACTGTGCAACCAAACTCTATGTGCTTACAAATGCAAAACATATTCTTTGCATGATTAAGTATGTTTGTGTTTATGCCCATGATAATCCATCCATGGGTGGTAGGGCTCACAGAATGGTTTGATCAGGATGGAAACTATGCTTATCATAATCCACGGTCAAACCAACTGACCACCTCTATAGTCGAGCTCTCCACCACAATCATCAAACCGCCAAATGAGGGAATATCCTGTTCTCCAGTAGAGTCCCTGCACTGAAGCTGTTCTGATTGCACGTGGAAGCTCACATAAACATACTTGCTGTTATTGTTGGATTTTTTTTAGCACATGTTATTTCATTAAGGAGAGATCACTTGGAAGAATTTGAACATAATTTATTGAGATAGAGAAATTAATGTATTTTACAATTAGACAATTAGACAATTAGACATCGATGACCCATCATGGCAGAACAGAATCCCAGCAGCGATAGGATTTAGGACAGGAACACCAGGATTGTAGACGCTGGTGCAGAGGTGAGGCTTGGATGGCTCCAACTGAGGCGTCTGTGAGATGGAGATGGGAAGGAGGTGGTTTCCACTAATGGGATTCTGAAAAGGAGAATGACAGAGAGCACAGACTTTAACTACGCAAAGTGGACGCTGATTGGCAAGAAGATGACTGGACTAGAATAATGATAACAGAATCTATTTATTGTTATTGTAACAAGTACAATGGAATTAGGTGCAGTCCCTGTGGTGTCAAGGAAGAAAAGTTTAAATAAAATTACAAAAGAATAATATGAGTTAGAACACAATCCTTCAGTATAATAAAGAAAACCTTACTGCACATATAACACTATTGAACAGGATGCCAACCATGACAGCATTGAGACTGACAGTGTGGGAAAGAGAGAGTGAGATAGAGAACAGAAGAGCAGACTAACAGCCAGGAACGCAGGCATCCCGGCTACCATAGGACAAGAGGCAGGGTACATCCTAGACAGGTCGCTGGTAAATATTGACTAAATCATTTTTAATTTCAGTCCGAATGTGTAATCATTGTAATACTATAAGAACTAGATATTGATCTTAAAAATGGCTTCCAGTTGCATTAATAATGGAAAATTGCTGTCTCAGTATACCCAAAAACATTAGAAGCCACTGACACCAAGACAAGAAAGCTCCTTACCATGCATGGAGGGTTTCACCCCAAGTCCAGCACCCCGAGGCTGTACGCTAAGTGGAAGGAAGGGGGTCGGGGACTGGTGAGTGTCAGCACCACAATCCAGGATGAGACAACGAACATCCAAGAATACATCACGAAGATGGCCCCAACTGACAGCGTGCTCAGTGAATACCTCAGGCAGCAGAAACCCAAGAAAGAGGAGGGAGACGAGGAACCATCATGGAAGGACAGGCCCCTGCACGGTATGTACCACCGGCAGATAGAGGAGGTGATATCCAGAAATCCTACCAGTGGCTGGACAAAGCTGGACTGAAAGACAGCACAGAGGCACTAATCATGGCAGCACAAGAACAAGCTCTGACTACAAGATCCATAGAGGCTGGGGTCTATCGCACCAGGCAAGACCCCAGGTGCAGGCTGTGTAAAGATGAGACAATCCAGCACATAACAGCAGGGTGCAAGATGCTAGCAGGCAGGGCATACATGGAACGCCATAACCAAGTGGCCGGCATAGTGTACAGGAACATCTGTGCCGAGTATAACCTGGAAGTCCCGAGGTCAAAATGGGAGACGCCCCCAAGGTTGGTGGAGAATGACCGAGCTAAGATCCTGTGGGACTTCCAGATACAGACGGACAAAATGGTGATGGCTAACCAACCGGACATAGTGGTGGTAGACAAACAGAAGAAGACGGCCGTAGTGATCGATGTAGCGGTTCCGAATGACAGCAACATCAGGAAGAAGGAACACGAGAAGCTGGAGAAACACCAAGGGCTCAGAGAAGAGCTGGAGAAGATGTGGAGGGTGAAGGTAACAGTGGTCCCCGTGGTAATCGGAGCACTAGGTACGGTGACTCCCAAGCTAGGCGAGTGGCTCCAGCAGATCCCGGGAACAACATCGGAGATCTCTGTCCAGAAGAGTGCAGTCCTGGGAACAGCTAAGATACTGCAGGACCCTGAAGCTCCCAGGCCTCCAATATAACATGGCTGATAAATGAAGACAACTGTGTGGGAACACTGCAGTTCTTTTACATGCAATAGCCACTACATCCTATCCCAGTAAGAGACAGGATGAACACTGGACGTGCCACCTTAATGTTAATACATATTTGGATTGTAGCGTTTTACACTAACAGGTAGTGGTGCAACGGATCACGGTTGATCCGTAATCCGAACCAATCCCACTCCACGGTTCGGCACGCACGTGATCCGAAGATTCGAAAAAGAAGGAAAAAAAAGTATGTGTATGGCGCGCGTGGTGGGTCTGTCAAGCGATAGTTATGGCCAGTGCTAGCGGTCCAAGTGGAGGAGCAGAGGAGTTTGCGGCATTTAAGCAGCCCAACCCAACCGGGCTAAAGCTATTACAGAAGCTACTGGGGTTTTTAGCTGCAGACGGGAGGCTGTATTCTGTTGTGCAAAACAAGGTTTAAACTATGATGGACGTGCTTGAGCCACGCTATGATATCTCGTTGCGCATCCACTTCAGTGACAAGATCGTTCCAAGCATGTATGAGCAGGAAAGGTTTAAAGTTATGGCTGAACTGATCCAGACATCTTCTGTTGCCCAACTACTATAAATGGGTGGAAGACCAGGGCAACGGAAAGCTACGTGACAGCTCATTGTATCACAGCGGAGTGCGATGTAATGAGCGGTGTGTATTATTGTAGGGTCTACCTTACAACATAAAGCGCCTTGAGGCGACTGTTGTTGTGATTTGGCGCTTTATAAATATATTGAATTGATCTGAATTGAGCGGTAGATACAAAGACTGTACTGCCCTATATTGAACCATAATTGTTTTTTTAATAATTGCGTGGAGTCTTGAGCTTCATGTTTTTAACAGGCAAAAATACTTCAATAAGTAAATGTTAAATTTTTGTCTTTTTTCTTTTTTTTGCTGATCCGAAAATTGATCTGATCCGTGACGTAAAACTGTGATCTGATCTGAACCGTGAGACTTTTGTTCCGTTAAACCACTACAAGTGACAGGAGGAAACACAACTGTCTTAGGAGTTGCATCATAAGGCTGTGTGTCATAAAATTCTGCAAATCCCATTTGTGGAGTCTTTCTTCGTTATTCTTCTAAAGTGTTTCATCTTTATAATGTTGACTTTTGTTGCTGCTTTGATTTAATTGTGTTCTTTATCCCTGTTCACTCCCCTCAGTTGTTCACTCTGTGCAAAAAACTGGGTTGGTGCAAATCAAGTCTGAATAGACAGCATGCAGTGCTTTAACAAACTGTTTTGCACCACTCATTGACGTGGTGACCACATTCAAGAGAACATTTATTTAAGAGTGACCCTGAGCAAAAACACATGCATCTGTATAGTGCCAGAGTCAGCTATTTCTATTGAGAGAGAAGTGAAGAGGGCAAATAAAGACAGGTCACAGCATCTTTATTCCTCCTGCAGCTCTTTGCTATGATTTTACCTTCTCTTACAGATGCTGAACAGTGGCCCTCCAGCTCATTAAGACTGAACCTTTACTGAACAACACAACAGAATCGGTAATCACACAAGGATGAAGCCTTGCTAGCTGAGTGACAGCTGCCCAGACTGCTACTGCTCAGTATGAAGAGTGAACATGACTAAAGCTTCTACAGTATAGACATGGTGTTACAGTGTGGAGCTGGACTGTACCACAATCCTAAACTGTGCCTCCATCATAGCTGACAGATCAGTAACAGTAAAAGTCCAGATCACCTGGGTAAGTGTACAGTAAAATTTGCATTATTATATAGAATTAATATGTCGCACAGGTTAATAAAAATAGCTGCAAATGGCTCCCATAACCTATGTTACGGAATTTCCCACTAATTAGCAGCGAAAGCACCATAAAAAAAACAACAATAGAAAAGTTAAACTTTAATGCTAGTAGAGTAGCCAATAGGCGATGCATGATTGTGTTAGGGATGGGTATCAATTCAATTCAATTCAATTCAATTCAATTCAATTCAATTCAATTTTATTTATATAGCGCCAAATCACAACAAATGTCACCTCAAGGCGCTTCATAGATACAGAGAAAAGCCCAACAATCATATGACCCCCTATGAGCAAGCACTTTGGCGACAGTGGGAAGGAAAAACTCCCTTTTAACAGGAAGAAACCTCCAGCAGAACCAGGCTCAGGGAGGGGCGGGGCCATCTGCTGTGATTGGTTGGGGTGAGAGAAGGAAGACAGGATAAAAGACATGCTGTGGAAGAGAGACAGAGGTTAATAACAGATATGATTCAATACAGAGAGGTCTGTTAATACATAGTGAGTGAGAAAGGTGACTGGAAAGGAAAAACTCAATGCATCATGGGAATCCCCCGGCAGCCTACATCTATTGCAGCATAACTAAGGGAGGATTCAGGGTCACCTGGTCCAGCCCTAACTATATGCTTTAGCAAAAAGGAAAGTTTGAAGCCTAATCTTAAAAGTAGAGATAGTGTCTGTCTCCCGAATCCAAACTGGAAGTTGGTTCCACAGAAGAGGGGCCTGAAAACTGAAGGCTCTCCCTCCCATTCTACTTTTAAATACTCTAGGAACAACAAGTAGGCCTGCAGAGCGAGAGCGAAGTGCTCTAATAGGGTAATATGGTACTACAAGGTCATTAAGATAAGATGGGGCCTGATTATTTAAGACCTTGTATGTGAGGAGCAGGATTTTGAATTCAATTCTGGATTTAACAGGAAGCCAATGAAGGGAAGCCAAAACAGGAGAAATCTGCTCTCTCTTTCTAGTCCCTGTCAGTACTCTTGCTGCAGCATTTTGGATTAGCTGAAGGCTTTTCAGTGAGTTTTTTGGACATCCTGATAATAATGAATTGCAGTAGTCCAGCCTGGAAGTAATAAATGCATGAACTAGTTTTTCAGCGTCACTCTGAGACAGGATATTTCTAATTTTAGAGATGTTGCACAAATGGAAGAACGCAGTCTTACATATTTGTTTAATATGTGCGTTGAAGGACATATCCTGGTCAAAAATGACTCCAAGGTTCCTCACAGTGTTACTGGAGGCCAAGGTAATGCCATCCAGAGTAAGAATCTGGTTAGATACCATATTTCTAAGCTTTTCAGCGCCGAGTACAATAACCTCAGTTTTATCTGAGTTAAGAAGCAGAAAGTTAGTGGCCATCCAAGTCTTTATGTCTTTAAGACATTCCTGCAGTTTAACTAATTGGTGTGTGTTATCTGGCTTCATGGACAGATAGAGCTGAGTGTCATCTGCATAGCAGTGTAAATGTATGCTATGTCTTCTAATGATGCTGCCTAGGGGAAGCATGTATAATGTAAACAGAATTGGTCCTAGCACTGAACCCTGTGGAACTCCATAATTAACCTCAGTGTGTGAAGAGGACTCTCCATTTACATGCACAAATTGGAGTCTATTAGATAGATATGATACAAACCACTGCAGTGCAATACCTGTAATACCTACAGCATGTTCTAATCGCTCTAACAGGATATTATGGTCAACAGTATCGAATGCTGCACTAAGGTCTAGCAGGACAAGCACAGAGATGAGTCCACTGTCAGAGGCCATAAGAAGATCATTTGTAACCTTCACTAAAGCTGTTTCTGTGCTGTGATGAACTCTGAAACCTGACTGAAACTCTTCAAATAAACCATTCCTCTGCAGATGATCTGTTAGCTGTTTGACAACTACTCTTTCAAGGATTTTTGATATGAAAGGAAGGTTGGAGATTGGCCTATAATTAGCTAAGACTGCTGGGTCTAGAGATGCTTTTTGAGTAAAGGTTTAACTGCAGCCACCTTGAAGGCCTGTGGTACATAGCCGATTATTAGAGATAGGTTGATCATATATAAGATCGAAGAATTAATCAATGGCAGGACTTCTTTGAGCAGTTTTGTAGGAATGGGGTCTAAAAGACACGTTGATGGTTTGGAGGAAGTAATTATTGAAGTTAACTCAGAAAGATCGATTGGAGAAAAAGAGTCTAACTTAACATCAATGGTACTAAGAGTAGCTGTAGATAATATTACATCTGTGGGATGATTATTGGTAATTTTTTCTCTAATGATAAAAATTTTATTTGTGAAGAAGTTCATGAAGTCATCACTAGTTAACGTTAAAGGGATGGTTGGCTCAAAAGAGCTCTGACTTTTTGTCAGCCTGGCTACAGTGCTGAAGAGAAACCTGGGGTTGTTCTTATTTTCTTCAATCAGTGATGAGTAGTAAGATGTTCTGGCTTTGCGGAGGGCTTTCTTATAAAGCAACAAACTATTTCTCCAGGCTAAATGATGATCCTCTAAATTTGTGACACGCCATTTCCTCTCCAGATTACGAGTCATCTGCTTTAGGGTACGTGTTTGAGAATTATACCACGGGGTCAGGTACTTCTGATTAGAGACCTTAGTTTTCACTGGAGCTACAGTATCCAGAGTCGTACGTAGTGAGGAGGTGAAATTATTAACAAGATAATCGACCTCTGTTGGGGTAGCGTTCAGATAGCTGCTCTGCTCTGTGTTGGTACAGGGCATTGACGATGATAACAGTGGCTGGATTATATTCTTAAACTTAGTTACAGCGCTTTCAGAAAGACATCTACTTTGATAAAGTCCACTCTCCACTGCTGCGTAATCAATTATTGTAAATGTAAATGTTATCAAGAAATGATCAGACAGGAGAGGGTTTTCAGGAAACACTGTTAAATGTTCAGTTTCTATGCCATATGTTAAAACAAGATCTGGAGTGTGATTAAAGTGGTGGGTGGGAAAACCGGTTCTTGTTGAGAACCGGTTCCCACTGTTTCAGTTCCTTGGAATTGTTTGGCATTTTTGCAAACGATTCCCTTATCGATTCCAGTCGCCCCGAATGACGTCACCACATTGCGGAGCGTCATTTACCTGGCAGGAAACACGGCGCCTAAGCAGCTCAAACGCTCAAAAGTTTGGTTACACTTTCCGAGAACGGATGACAACAGGGCAACTTGCAATACTTGCAAAGTAGATATTTCATTTAAGGGAGGAAACACTACGAATATGCAAAAGCATTTGCTCACAAAACACACGATGACCTTAAATGAATGTCGTGTTTTTAATTCCGCTCCGGACTCGTGAATCTCGACCCAGCAGCAGCGGTAACGTTTGCACGTCCTCTCCCGTTAATGCGGCAGGTAAATAATCAACTAACAGTGCATTTTATGTTAGTGCGATCTGCCTTATTACAAACCTGCCATTACTGTGCATTTAGGTGACCATGATGAGACAGAGTCTGGCTCAGATGCTGGCAGTTCTCGCTGCAGTCTACTGTAGCGTCTCCTTTCAGGCCAGGATAGACGAATGTCACCGAGCAGTGACTCAGTTTGTGGTCAAAGGCTTGCAGCCATTTGCCACAGCAGATGATTTTCAGTAAGTGAATGTGTTTAATTGTAGGCAGGGACAATACTGGATATTCTTGTGTAATTGCTACAGAATAATTTATGTTATACTTTGTTATTGCTACAGAAGAATATTTATTTTATTATTTTACATTTACAGTTTTTTACTGGGGACCCTGTGACACCCCATTGAAGAGCCGTAGGCTGTGGATCTCTTAAGATCTCACTGTTGGGTTTGTAAGGCCATGTTACTCCTAAATTTCTATCTTGTTCAAAGAGAAGATATAAAACAAAGTTCTAAGCTAATCGACCTTAGTGTTCTCCTTTTTTAAAAAGAATCGATGAAGAATCGAATTGTTAAACAGAATCAAAAATGGAATCGGAATCGTGAAAATCTTATCAATACCCATCCCTAGTGCTAGTGCTGACACAGGCTATGGAGTGTGAGGTTTCTTTGAGGCCTCCTTCACACAGACAGTCAGCGACCATCCAGGGAAAAGTCTGTTGTGAAAAGTTGGTACACAGTTGCTGGTGATGTTTGGTAGATGCTAGCTTGCATAGATAAAGTGCTGATGGTTCTTACGTAGCACATTTCTACTACTGAGCAATCAAAGCACTTATACAACTCACCAGTGTTGGGCAAGTTACTTTGAAAAAGTAATTAATTATAGTTACTTTTTTGAAGAAGTAACTAGTAACTGAGTTAGTAACTGAGTTACAAGATTCTAAAAGTAAATAATTACCTGAAAAGTAACTATTGTGTTACTTTAAAAAAAAAGTTTAACCCTGGGGTCCAGGGTATGATCGGCCTTTTTAACCACTTTTGATGTTTCCTCCACATTTCACCTTTAAAACGATTTCCTTTGTCTTGTTTGGTCTCATCAGCACAGCCTCACGTGTCTGAATTTACAGTCATGTTTTCATTTTGTCAAACTGTGTTAACACAGTTGATCTAAAATCAGACAAAAGACATAAAATCCGAGTAGAAAAAGTGATATTTTTTACTGTAACAGCCACAAACATGTTTATTGAACATATTTCATTACTTTAAATGTAAATATAAATTTTCAGTTTTAAAATCATATGCACAAGTTTTGCAAACAAAGTTATTTGCAGCCATTTATATTTTACCCTTTTTTAATAACCATTTCAAACTGTTTACAGAACAATCAGCTGTTCTTCAACAAGATGCCACAAATTATTTGTGCCAAATATTTCTGTCCACTATAAAGGAAACATCACAGCTGATACCTGCAGGTCTGACAGCAGCAGGTGTGTCACTCCTGTTTCTACCTGGAGACAGCAGTCGCCTCATTGTTCTGACACACAACACAAAACTATCCACAGCACTACACACTAACTACACAACACTACACACTAACTACACACTCCAAACATGCTAAACGTCACAAAGTAAACGTGATGAAACTATTGAGGAACAAACAGGTGTATATATAGTTTATCATGACTCTGGTTTTACTGGTCAATCAACACAGTTTATAAACTGGTATACAGTGTTGGGGAGTAACGGAATACATGTACCGCCGTTACGTATTTAAAATACAAAATATGAGTAACTGTATTCCGTTACAGTTACCGTTTAAAAAGGTGGTATTTAGAATACAGTTACTTTGTTGAAATAAATGGATTACACGGCGGTACTTCCCTGTTTCATATTGTGTTCATATTTGTTTGACAGCTACGTTCTGTTGTTCCAGGCGGCAGCGTTACGGTTGCCATGGTTACAGGGTGACGCTCTCTCTCTCTCTCTGCTGTTTCCTGGGTGAGAGAGCGCCTGTTGTTGTTGTTGTGCTAAGCTAATAGGCAGAATGCTACAGGTATAGCTCTAAAGAATGTAGCATCATAGGCAGTGTAGTCTGTGCTGCAGGGAGAATGGACTGACATACCCGTTATGTGTTTGTGAGCGAGGGAGGGAGAAAAAGGAAAAGTACGAGGAAAAGGAAAAAACGGAGCTGGAAGCATGTAAATATAATAATAACCACTGCAGCCAAGAAGAGAGCCTGACGAGCCCAGTTGTAAGTACGCTATTAAGACTCGACTGTACACCGTGTTCATGTTTTCCTCCGCAACAATAAGTTCTGTTGGAGCAGCCTTTCAACGCCTCTCTCTGTATCTCGCTAGCAAAGTTGACCCAGACAACAAAGTAAAGCTAGTTTTCGGCTACGAGCCCAACGTATTAGCCAGAGGTCCCTTTACTACGGTTCAGAGCCGCGGACCTTCAGTAACAGTAATAAATCACAGCAATAATACATTCACGTAGTTGTAAACAGCATGATAATATATTAAGTAATCCAAAGTATTCAGAATACGTTACTCTCATTGAGTAACGTAACGGAATACGTTACAAAATACATTTTGGGGCATGTATTCTGTATTCTGTAATGGAATACATTTTAAAAGTAACCTTCCCAACACTGCTGGTATATGTCACCTTGTTGCTTTGTCTTTAAGTGGTCATGTGATTGTCTTACCACGACTACTTTATTCTTCCTCAGTCAAACAGCAGCACTCGTGATTGTTTTGCCCCCTGAGCTCCAGGTTTTGTGCCAAAAAGTGATCGTCGGCCAAAAAGTGATTGCCGCCTGCAGGAGCGCGCAGCTGCTTAAAGCTGTAGTGTCCAGATTACTTACAGCTACTTCCTGCAGCTGATATAAGCTGCTGTAAGCTGAACACAGCTCCTACCGACTGTTTGTTTAAAAATAGTAACGCGACCGCATTTTCTTGTTAGTAACGGTAACGGCGTTGTAACGATGGAAATAGTAATTAGTTAGATTACTCATTACTGAACAAAGTAATGCCGTTATTCCCATCACTGCAACTCACCCATGTCTCATTTATCCCCTTTTTCTACTGAGTGCTTTCTATCGAACATTCACACTCAGTGGATGCATCGGAGAGCAGCGTGGGGGTTCAGTATCTTGCCCAAGGGTACTTTGGATAGATCCAAAAACACCTGAAAGCCTCCTTGTAGTTGCTTTGGTTTATGGTAGCAGTTGCCAGTATTTTGCGTGGTATTGTGTATAAACACTACAAACAACACAACAATGGAAACCTTTTGTGTCGTTTGCAGGGATAACTTTTACTTTGAAGGTGAACATTCAGTGTGTTTAACAAGAGCTTGAGAGGAGCTTGTCCATTTAGTGCTCGGTGTGTAAGTGTGAGAATTTAAAATCCAATTGGAGGTTTAAAGACAATCAAATAAGCACAATGTGACCTTGCCTGCTGGAGTGTGCTGGAGTCTGGCTGCAGGATCTTGTATTGCTTTGAGACGTGACAGAAATTATTTGTCTAAGCAGGCATTACAATAATCTAATAAGGATATGAACCGATTTCCAACAACGTTTTCTAATATTTTGCTTAAAAATGGTAATTTTGTAACAGTTTGGTTTCTAACTAATGAATTATATAAAGAGAGGGAGAGAATGAGGTGAATGACTCAGAGCTCCGAGGGAAACAAGGAACCATGAGGAGAATCTGGATGTTAAGTCTGTCACCTTATTTACAAAATGATTAAGGAAACATTACAGTGATCATCAGAGGCTTTCTTCTTCCCCACCTTTTTGTTATGGCTGATGAGACTGTTAGTATTAGATGTTGTTTCTGTCAGTGAAAGCTTTCACAGTCATTCTGCTTTCTGACAAGAAGGCTGAAGTTTAACCAGGGAGACTGCAGAGCAGTGACTCATTTTACAACCACATGCATAATAACAACGTTCATGAAAAAGTTATCACGGAGCTCAGCCTGATCATCGAGACAAGCTGAGAAATAAGAAGTAGAAAACTTAATGACAAAGTCATCAAAACTGACAATTTCTGTCCACAGTGTGTCCTGTGATGTGAGCTATCAGATCTCTGCTGAAGGAAGCTGAAACACTCCAAGATGCAGGACCGCTTTTCCAATGAAATATCAACATGAATACTGACGTCCCCGACAATGATGATCCTGTTCAGGTGTAGTGTTGAAAAATAAACGATGTAACTGATGCAGACAATAAATGACTCCTGTCTGCTTTTCGTCACAATCAGCTTAGATTAGCTCTAAGAGCTTGTAGGGATTGTGTGGCATAGAAAAGTCTTTATAAAAGTAACTGTAGTTCAAACTCTTTGGCCAGATGTGCGACTTCATTCCCATGCTACCACATCTCAGAGACAAACAGAAAACCAGCTTCCCTCAACAGAACAAGTCATTTAAAATAAAGCCCTCACTGATCACCATCATTTTAGTGGAGAAATCTGTCGGAGCAGGTGTAGAAACCAGGTCTGGGACAGAGTTCACGGAGTAAAGCTGTGTAGCAGCTCTATGAGGAGCTGTAGCTGTCCACACCTTCAGAAAACAACCTGGGTGGGAACTTTGAAAGAGGCCAACTCTTCTGTTAGCAGCCCAACAACAAAGCTCCCATCAATCCGCAAAGTAACAGCAGAAGAAACCTGCTGCTTTGTCGGTATATTGGGGTTCAGTATCCTTCCCGAGGATGCTTAGGTATTCAATTCAATTCAATTCAATTTTATTTATATAGCGCCAAATCACAACAAATGTCGCCTCAAGGCGCTTACATCCTGGAGACGGGAACAGCCAGGGATGAACCCCCAACCCTCATGGATAATGTTGCTAGACTGTAGCAAATGTGAGACCAATGTGAACCAAAGCTCTGAAGACCACCATGTTTTTGATTCTCCACAAAATACAGTTAATAAGTTCATCTTTAAAAGTTTACGCAGTGTGTAAGACTTCCATATTTATTATTAACATTGTCTTTTTATTAGACAAAGTCTAACTCCCAGGTCCACAGCTTCCAAATGAACATTTGATCTGAAACAAACCTGACAGCTGACACAGTGCTGTCCCTGTGTCAGCTATCAGGTGAAATTCAGCTTCCAACTGTTTATCTGTCTTTGCTCACTGATTGGTCTTTAATGAGAGTGTTGTATGGTTGAGACGACATGGACCAATCTCCCTGAAAATATTTGTTGTCTGCAATCTACAACAGCAATGAAAACTTCCACAACCTGCAATTTCACATAATTATTTTGGCCAACATCACCAAGGTGTTTTTGTTTAGAGGGAAAAGCCTCTCCCCCTTTACTTTCTGTCAGGCACTTTTTCTCTGGCTCTGGGTGTCATTATCAAATTCTTCATTTATGACCAGATAGAAAGAACGCATATTTTTCTGTATGAAAAAATATTTAAAAAAATCTAAAACCTTTATATTATAGCCTGTTTAATAGAATACTATCTATCTATCTATCTATCTATCTATCTATCTATCCATCCATCCATCCATCCATCCATCCATCCATCCATCCATTGGACTGGAACTTGATTTCACAGGTCCACAGTCTAGGTTGTTGTTAGCCGGCCTTAGCAGTGTCTACCACTGGGAATTGGGGACTTCTAATTCATATTTGGTATGGATACTCCTGCACGCTATCGCAGCCATGTGGTTGTGCCTCTCAGTGTGAACTTTTTGTTGATCTCAGCCTGAAACTTGAATCCTTTCAGCTGTGGGAGACTCCTGTAGATCGATGGCTTTGGGGCCTGTTCTTGTGCTGCAGGAGTGTTGTTGTTTAGGCTGGCATTTGTTTAACCTGTCCTGCAACTTTAACAAGCTAAGTCATGATCTGAGTGCCACGTTGTGCCAAATACATTTGCTTTGCCAAGAGGAGCTCTACAAACTCTCTATAGGCTTCTGTGGTTAACCAATTCTTTTTCATTAGATTGTTTTTGTGTTTGCTCTTTTTAAAATTCTGATTAATTTATGCATTATGTAACAATGCCAGAGCTGACAGAAACAGAAAGTAGAAGGAAGTGTGATTTTTATTTGTCTATTGAAAAAGCTTTAATGCATTGTTTCTAAGATTAGTGTGGCACAGGCGTACGTTAGCTCACTGGTCTCAGTGATCCAGGTCGTGGTGCTGGTGAGCAGAGCTGTGCTCACATCATTGTTCATTCAAACTGTTACTGCTTGATTCAGTATTTTTGTGATTGCATCTAAAGTGAGGGACATCTATGTTTTACAAACTATTTACAAATGAAACTGGAAGGTCAGTAGGACCTCAAACACATCTCAGCTGTCTTCACAACAGGAAAAGGGACCAGGCAAAGCATACATCGATACACAACACACAAATATTTAATGCAAAAGTAAACACAGGTCACCTGTGAGCAGACTTTGTAGAGAGCTGGAGCCACAGCGTACGTTAACTCTTCATTTAAAAGAATAACAATAACATAAACAAGATCAGCACAAAACAACAGTGAGTCACAAACAAGTGTAAACATCATAAACAAAGTGTTCATCAAACTGTTACATTGTTACAAAAATAATTCCTGGAATTCCGATCACATTTTGTGCCATTTTGTTTTATATAGACGTGCACTCTTTCACAGTCACTGTTTTCTTATAATGTAAATAGAATAAAAATATCCTTCAAAATTATTTGTCAGGGCAGCTCATTTATCATCAAGTTATCCAGATAAAACTTTCGACAAATATAATCTCCTTTCAAACAGACATTAGTTTAAATGTATTTTAGCTCCACAGACCAGCGATTCTTCAGCCTGCATTACAATAAATATAAACATATGCAAACTGTAGTTATTTCCATAAATATATGGACAGTCACAACGTTTTTGCAAGTTCTCCTCTACACATGAAGATGTGGTTGAAGTGCACACCTTCATCTTCAAGTGGTTTAGTAAAACTATTGTTTTAATATCTTGATGCATTCTCAATCATCCAGGAAAATAAATCTCCAAAAGTTGATTCTGTTAATCTGGACGTTTGTCACTCATCCACTTCAGTGGGCTGGTTTCAGTCATTATGCAAATGTACTGTTTATAATATTGGGGAAAACTGCAGTCAGCTGAGACTGAAGAAGTCACCTGGATGAGTGATGAAACGTTTCTCCCAGAAAACGCTACGTCCAGATGAACAGCATCAACTTTTGGAGATATTGTTTTAATAGTTTAGGAATTAAAGACATACAGTCCACTATTCCCAAAGGTTGATTGGACCATCATTTTATTTAACGATCTGTTGTGATGCATAGATCACAGTCCACTGAAGACTATCCTGTTGTTTTGGCTTGTGTTCTTGTGTTTTGCAGCGTGCTCATACTGCTATGATCAGTGATAATCTAATGATCACCTTAAATTGACTTTCACAGAATTTAATTCCACACTTGGGATTAACTCCTGATATCCTGATGTGTCGTGCCATAATAAGTAAACAAATTTCACCTGTAAAAATGTTTGTTAGTCAGCTGTACACACCTGAGTCTGTGAAAATCAGACGCTGTCTATAAGAGTGGCTTTGATGTCTAAACAGGAGATACAGTGTTTCTGTTAAACACTTAATTTAACTCTGCTTGGTTTGTTTGCTGGTGTCGAGAGGCAAACATAAAGAAACGTGAACATTGTCTAAATACTGAAGAACCTAACTGTATCTGTTTGGCTGTGAACAGATGAGCTATGAATTCACGCTTTCGCCTGAGTTGTGTGGTATTTGACGCTCCCCTGGGGATACAGCAGCCTGCTGTTTAGCATCATCACCACTTTCATGTTCTACAGTACGTCACAGGACACGAGCTCGATGTCAGTGACATAATTATCATTTTGTTGTTTTGCGAAACAAACCAGAGAAGTACACTTCACACAGGGAAGGGAGCAAATTTAAGTTTTGCTGAAATGTTCCCAAGTGTCAGCATCTCAACATAGTGGACTTTCATGTTGAACTATAATTGGCATCAGAGTCTCAGAATTGTTTCTGGATGCATTGAAGTGAGAAGCGAAAACAAACAAGTATGACAGAAAGAGTGCACTTAAAATATCCCCCTTTATACCTGCATGAATATTGAATGATGTACAGCAAAAGCACATTTTTTAGATGTCCCTGCAGCTAAATTTGGTTTCTGTGATTAAAACAACTGCTTTACCTGAGAAAAGGCTTGTGAATGCTTCATGTATCCACACCTGTCTACACCTAACTAACATACCTGAAAGCACCAGATTAGACTCAGTGGCTCTGCAGACTCCTGATGGACTGCAGTGATTTATTGTTAAAGCCTAGCAGTACTGTCCACACTGTATATAATCAGTGTTAAAGGTCAGTACTTGTGTACTATTTAGCTCTAACTATTGGCCAGGTTCATGTTTATCCCAATGACTGTATCGCCAGCAGAGATAGGAAGTAACGCGTTACTGTAATCCGATTACTTTTTTCAAGTAACGAGTAAAGTAAGGGATTACTATGGCAAAAACGGTAATTAGATTACCGTTACTTTCCCGTAGGAACGCTGCGTTACTGCGTTACTAAAACATGATTTTTTGCGAGAATGTCTCATGACAGTGACGTAAGCGAGTGCGACGTTCGTGACAACAGCTGTGTGCAGATCAACAATGGATCATATATCGAGTGCAGAGAGAGTATGAGCGTGCAGCGTTTAAAGCGTGGAAGTACTGACCTTACTTTGAGTTTGATTCCATAAAAAGTGACAAAAACATTAGTGTCCGTTGTGCGTGGGAAGAAAACTTTTTTTTACAGAGAAAAAAACCCCTAAACTTCCAAACAAGCACCGAGTAGCTACGACGTAATGGGAAACTCACAGAGAAACTCGCGGATTCTTCCACTGACCGCTGCACACCTGCACCAGGGTAAACCTCCGCCTACCCCACTCCTGCTTTACAGGTGAAAATAGAGCAACAGGACCGCTAGTCTTTGACTTTATTTATTTTCTGCTGTGTTTTACTTGCATCTATTTGAAAGACTGAGTGTAAACACACAAAATATTTTATTTTATGTGCTGGAATGTGCAGAAAATAGGTTTAAATGTTAAACTAATTTCTTCCAGTCACAGAATGTTGCAGATAATTACATTTTTGTTTGATGCATAAAGTTAAAAGATTAAAACTAATAAAACAAGTTTTAAAAAGAGACTTTTCCATTTGATTACATTTTGTATGATGGATTATGTAGAAAAAGTTGAATTGGGCTGAAAGATCTATCACTTTATCACCTATTCAGGCTGTAAATCGTGTTTTTAAAACGTAACTAAGTAACTAAGTAATTAATTACTTTTGAAAAGAAGTAATCAGTAAAGTAACGGGATTACTTTTTGGGGAAGTAATCAGTAATTAGTTACTGATTACTTTTTTCAAGTAACTTGACCAACACTGATCGCCAGTGTTTCTTTTTAGCACGTTGTTGTTTATTGTTGTGTTATTTTATACTACACCCTGATCAGTAATACACTGTCATGGCGTCTAATGGCACAGAAAAAGGCTAATTTGTCTTATAAAAGCCTTTATTGTACACTTATGGTTTTGCACAGGATCACTGAGAGCACAGGGGAAGTCACAGAGGTGAGTTACCTGTGCAGTGGAATGACTGACACTGGGCTCTGGGCTAGGATTCACTGGCAAAACAGGAGACAGTTCCTGGTGGAGCAGAACTGCAAGGCGAGCAGGCTTACTTGTGTTAGCGGAGTGGAGGGGGCCACTGGTTTGCTCGTGAAGATGCACAGGAGGTCCAAGGAGGAAGGGCAGGCAGAGAATTCCCCAGAAGACATTTCCAGAAGAACCAGCAACAGAAGCACTGCTCAGGTTCAGAGAGGAAAAGTGCAAAAAGAGTTGTTTGTTGGAACAAGGCTCAGCAAACACATGGACTTCAACGAGAAAGGGCGTGATTACAAGTTCGGCAGGCAAACTGGCCGAGACTGGAGGCAAGAACTGGTATTAGTGGACCGATGAGGAGAATGTGCAAGATGTGTGAAACTGAGGAGTAGCAGCTCCACCATAAGCAAGGTGAGTCCCAACCCAGACCTCGGGAAGAGAACTACTGTCATGGTCCGGGTGAGTGCTGGGCCTTCCCATAGGGCCGGCATTTCCACCCCTGGGCGGAGCCGCCACATCATGCTGACAGGCTGCACCTGAGCGTAATTGGAATTGCCAGATCGTCTGCAAACCTTTGTCAGTTTCGTCAGTTCGTAGTTTCGTGTGTTTTCTGACGTTTGTGCTTTCTACACTCTCAGAGGACCTCCGGATGTTGTCAAGCCGCTGCCGTCACCTGTTAGGATTTCAGCGCTGGTCTGTTCACAGTTTCTCCGTGCCTGCCTGCCTCCCTGCCCAGCGCTCAGGATAATCATCTCCCCTCACCCGGACCACCTCCCCTCTAAGCTTTGCCTCCCCCTGCGCATGAGTAAGACTGTTTACTGCCACTGCGAGTGGTTTTGGACCAGCTTGTCGTGTCCTGCGTCTAACACCTGTTCTTCCCACTTTTCAGTGACTAAAACCCTTACCTCTGCCCCCCCCCCCCCTCCCCCCTCCTCGGGAGTTCCTGCACTGACAGAATTCCCAGTGTCGGGTTCTCCATTCAATCCACGGCTTCCCCACGGACACTTCTAGTGCGCCTTCTAGTTTTGTTTTCATAGAAATGCCAAGTCGGCCATGTGTGTCTCCAAGTAAAGGATTGTGAATTTCTGAGTTAGAATTGTGTGACTCCCAGCGGAGCATTATGAAATCATAGTGTGCCTCTGAGCTAATGCTATATGTAAATTCATGCTCCAGAGTAGTTTCTAGCGTGTGTTTATTTAGGTTGCTGCTGCTCCTCGGTTTCTCCTGAGTGTTTTTGAGTTCTTCCTTGTTTACGTTGAGCAATTCTAAGTTATGGTAAGCACTCTGAGCACCTCTCACATCGTTCGTTGTTTACATTAATTGCACCACTGTAAATAAAGCTGTGTCACCCTCAGTCCCAGCGCCTCCAAGTGTTGTCTGCCTTAGAGTCCAACTACAGCAACTTATCCCTACTGTATATTCGGCCTGTCAGCTCTTATAATACTTGTGGCAGATGGTTAAAAGACATAGCACTTTTTAAAAATTTTATTTTACTTTTGACATAATTACATTGGTTGTATTTTAAATTTTGGTGCTTATTGAATCTCTTGTTCCATCATCTATTAAAAAGTGACAGTATTTCAATCATTGCGAATGAATTTGATCACACACTAGCTTCTCTCGAGTCACCTTTCAGGTGTGTCTATGGTAGAGACCAGCAGTTATTGTAATGTTAAAGAACCTGCTGTTTGTCTGATTTCTGACAAATCTAGATCAGTCCAGCCCAGTGTGGCGATCACATGCCTCTATTTCCATTGTGGTTATTTTGGTATTAAGTTTACAGTTATATTTTAAATTTAAGCAACCTCCGATGACTGTTTACAAATGTATGTAAAACATGTTTCCATTAGCATGGAGCTAAACTTATCACTTTGCTACCAATTCAAGCTTTCTGATTTTGACCTTTAACCAAGTAGTATCACATGACTGAACCCGACCACATTCCAAGTGAAAAGTTCAATTTAAAAATGGCCCCACCTCAGATCCCAACTTCAGGATAAAAATAATGTATTTTTATTCCTTAATAAATCTACTTAACTCCTAAAAATAAATATATGGCATGAGAAACAAATTTTGGGGTGTCCAGTGCCCCATCTGGCCCCCTTTGGTGGTGCCCCTGAAAATGTAGAAAGAATTTCAAAAACATTGTGAAACAAAAACAAAAAAAAACAGTGTTTTTGCAAAATCAAACATCTAGACGTAAATGGTTTGGACCAATCAGCCTCAAAAAGCTAGTTGGTTTTATGGCATCTTCATGTGCTGTATGATCACGATGTGCTAGTCTTTGGAAACTCATCAAACCTTTAACTTCATCTACACCCTATAACTTTACATTTTAATCTCACAAACCTCTAAAATGTCTTCGGGTGAAATCTAACAATGTTTGAGCTCTGTTTAGCGGTCTGTTTACTCCATCGACTTCCTGTTTTATTTTAGACTCCCATCTTAAAAAATAAAGTCTAATGGGTTGGTTTAAAACGTAGACTTTCCATATATAAGAGTACTTTAGCAGGGCTATAGAACACATTTGTGTGAAACAGCATATATTAATAATGACCCCTTTTAAATCTGACACTCCATGAATTTTTCCATGTCACAGTGTCAGCTGCAGAGAACTGCAGAGAGCAGAGACATAGCTGAATCAGAGGTGGGCTGAAAATAGATATAATAAGAGCTACTGACTGGCTAATGCAGCCCATGCAAATATTATTTCTCTTTGATTACAGCAGAGATACAAAGAAGAATTGAACATCTTTGAAACACAATCATAGCAATGATTTAGATCACTTATTATGGATTGTATGATGTGGTTAAGTGTAATTTCAGATATCTTTACATATTAGCTGGTTGATTTAACTGAAAGCAGCAGACACACTCTGCTGACCTGTACACCGGGGATCATTGACTGTGGTGCTGTTGCTTATGGTGCCCACCTGCCTCTTTCATCCAATAATGGAGTCTGCATATGGTATCTTAATCCCTGCTTGGAAAACATGTAAAACTCTGTACTCTAGGGTGGTGCTGTGCTCGCTCTCTCTGCTGTAGAGTATCAGATGTGTCAGATGTTTACTCCTCAGCCTCCTTTAGCAGTAATGATACTTGTAATCAGTGTTGGTCAAGTTACTTGAAAAAAGTAATCAGTAACTAATTACTGATTACTTCCCCAAAAAAGCAATCCCGTTACTTTACTGATTACTTATTTTCAAAAGTAATTAATTACTTAGTTACTTAGTTACTTTTTAAAAACACGATTTACAACCTGAATAGGTGATAAAGTGATAGATCTTTCAGCCCAATTCTACTTTTTCTGCATAATCCATCATACAAAATGTAATCAAATGGAAAAGTCTCTTTTTAAACTTGTTTTATTAGTTTTAATCTTTTAACTTTATGCATCAAGCAAACATTTAATTATCTGCAACATTCTCTGACTGGAAGAAATTAGTTTAACATTTAAACCTATTTTCTGCACATTCCAGCACATAAAATAAAATATTTTGTGTGTTTACACTCAGTCTTTCAAATAGATGCAAGTAAAACACAGCAGAAAATAAATAAAGTCAAAGACTAGCGGTCCTGTTGCTCTATTTTCACCTGTAAAGCAGGAGTGGGGTAGGCGGAGGGTTACCCTGGTGCAGGTGTGCAGCGGTCAGTGGAAGAATCCGCGAGTTTCTCTGTGAGTTTCCCATTACGTCGTAGCTACTCGGTGCTTGCTCGGAAGTTTAGGGGTTTTTTCGCTGTAAAAAGAAGTTTTCTTCCCACGCACAACGGACACTAATGTTTTTGTCACTTTTTATGGAATCAAACTCAAAGTAAAGTCAGTACTTCCACGCTTTAAACGCTGCACGCTCATACTCTCTCTGCACTCGATATATGATCCATTGTTGATCTGCACACAGCTGTTGTCACGAACGTCGCACTCGCTTACGTCACTGTCATGAGACATTCTCGCAAAAAATCACGGTTTTAGTAACGCAGTAACGCAGCGTTCCTACGGGAAAGTAACGGTAATCTAATTACCGTTTTTGCAATAGTAATCCCTTACTTTACTCGTTACTTGAAAAAAGTAATCGGATTACAGTAACGCATTACAAGTAACGCATTACTGCCCATCTCTGCTTGTAATAAATGTAGCCTTTTTGCAGCTCAGGATCACTGAATTGGAGACTTGAAAAACCCATAGCCCATAAACCCCTGTAGCCTGTGCAGCCAAAGGTACGTGGACTGATTCTTATTTAGCACTTTTCTACTCTCCCGGAGTACTCAAAGTGCTGTCTACAACGTGCCTCATTCACCCCAGTCACACCCACTCATACAAGCACTTCTAAACTCAAGTGCAATCTAACTACATTCACACTCCAAACAATGCATCGGAGAGCAACTTGGGGTTAGTGTCTTGCCCAAGGATACTTGGCATGCAGACTGGAGAAGCCAGCGATCAAACCACCAACCTTCCAATCAGTAGGTGATCTGCTCTACCACCTGAGCCACAGCCAGTCCCCTGGCAGCAACAGGATGGCTGGGTGACGGTGAGGAGGAAGCATGGTCTTAAACAGAAGCCCCAGGTACACCACCAACCTGTTCATGTGTCTAACCGTTTTTCCCCGCTCAGCGACTTTAGAGGCAACTGATAGATACCGACAGGCAGCTCGGGCAGTCGCTAAAGCAAAAACTCAGGTGTGGGAGGAGTTCGGAGAGGCCATGGAAAAAGACTTTCAGACTGCCTCAAGGCGATTTTGGCAAACCATCAGGGGACTCAGGAGGGGAAAGCGGTGTGCTACCTGCACTGTGTATAGTGCAGATGGAAGGCTGCTGACTTTGACTAAGAACATTGTTGGATGATGGAAGGAATATTTCGGGGACCTCCTCAATCCCTCTGGCACGTCTTCCCTGGAGGAAGCAGAGCCTGGGATGAGGGGGGCGACTCATCTATCTTGGGGGTGGGGTCACTGAAGCAGTTAAACAACTCCTCGGTGGCAGAGCCCCTGGGGTGGATGAAGTCTGCCCCGAGTTCCTGCAGGTTCTGGATGTTGTAGGGCTGTGGCTACCCCTTCGGCGCCAGCTGTGGGCTCAAGGCCGGAGCCGAACAAAAACTCCTTGATAACGACTGTGTTGAGTCTGTTCCTTCCCGTTCCATGCAAGGCCACCTGGGTTGGCTGGTAGACTGTTTACTTAGCCTGGCAGGGCGAAGGACACTGTCTCAGCTGAACTATGGACACGCACACACATACACTTACACTGATAAGCACGCACTCATCCCCCTCCCTTTCCAAACGCCTTCGATGCTTGTTTCCTGCGGGGGAACACGGCGGGTCTTTGTGCCGCGCTGGAATGGTAGCGCTGTGCAGGGCGGCTGCTGTGTTCGCTTCGTATTACTCCTCACCCCCCACCCAACCCTGTGGCTTGTCATGTCTTTCACAATGTTGTACTGTGGACATTATGTGCTTTTTGTGCAGAGGAATTTTATTGTTTCCTGTTCTCATGCTGTCCTACCATGGAAGCACAGCATGAGTAGAGGTCTCTTTTTTTCCTCTTGTACTTTCCCATTGTAGTGTACATTTCATTGTTTTTCTGTAATGCTACCAATCTCCGACTTGTATCCCCATGTAATGTCTGTGTTGTGTGTGTAAGTTTGGGAGGGGGGGGGGGTCCCATTTCACTGCAGGGCAACCTGCATGTGGCGAATAAAGCTTTGATTGATTGATTGATTGATTGATTGATTGATTGATTGATTGATTGATTGATTGATTGGCTGTCTTGATTGACATGCCTCTACAATGTTGCGTGGAGATCAGGGGCAGTACCTCTGGATTGGCAGACCGAGGTGGTGGTTCCCACCTTTAAGAAGGGGCACCGGAGAGTGTGTTCCAACTGTAGGGGAATCACAATCCTCAGCCTCTCTGGAAAAGTCTGTATCAGGGTGCTGAAAAGGAGAGTCCATCTGTTAGTCGAACCTCAGATACAGGAGGAACAATATGGTTTTTGCCCTGGTTGTGGAACATTGGACCAGCCTTTTACCCTCTTGAGGATGTTTGAGGGTGCACTGGCGTTTGCCCAACCAGTCTGCATGTGTTTTGTGGACTTGGAGAAGGCATTCAACCGTGCCCCTCGGGGTGTCCTGTGGGAGGTGCTCCAGAAGTATGGGGTGTCTGGCCCATTGCTACGGGCCATTTGATCCCTATACAATCGTTGCAAGAGCTTGGTCCGCATACCCAGCAATAAGTCAAACTTGTTTCTGGTGGGTGATGGGCTCCACCAGGGCTGCCCTTTGTCACCGATTCTGTTCATAATTTTTATGGACAGGATTTCTAGGCGTAGCCAAGTGACAGAAGGCTTTCACTTGGGTGGTCTCAGAATCTCATCTCTGCTTTTCACAGATGATGTGGTTCTGTTGGCTTCATCTGGTGATGGCCTCCAGCTCGCACTGGAACGGTTAGCAGCTGAGTGTAAAGCGGTGGGAATGAGTATCAGCACCACTAAATCTGAGGCCATGGTCCTCAGCTGGAAAAGGGCGGCGTGCCCACACTGGGGCCCCAGGGGAAACCCAAGACACGCTGGAGAGATTATATCTCTCGGCTGGCCTGGGAACGCCTAGTTGTTCCCCCGGACAAGCTGGAGGAGGTGGCTGGGGAGAGGGAGGTCTGGGCTTCTCTGCTCCCTCTAGGCTGCTGGGTGGGATATATTCTCTGTCACTCTTTGTTTTTGTGTGTACACTAACCACACCACGTGTTTTAGAAGTGGGTCTTTCTCCAGCTGCAGGCAGTCAGCACCTGAGCTGGTTTCCTCACCTGTGGGTGATTGTGTCATCAGCTGTTCCTGATCAGCCAGGAAGTCGTGAATCTTTCTGCTTAGGACCTACAAAATCTTTCTGTTGTCTTTTGTTATTGAATTTTTCACTGTAAATTCACCAGCTGGGCACACGTCCTCATTTTAGGTTTGACAGTGTTTTAGTAGGTAAAGGTGATGCTTTGACATGAATTGAGCTGCGGTTTGGGGAAGCCCTCGAAGGGGACTGGCGACGGCTCCCGGGCCTGGCAGATCCCCATGCACTAAATAGAAATGAAGAAGTTAAAGAATGGAGAACAAGGAGGGAGGGTGGGCACGTAAACGAGAATGAACAGCTTGCAGAACTGGAGGAACCTCTGTAGATGACAACCGGAAGGAGCATGTTTGGAGGCGTGGTGCTGCTCTTGAAATTCAGATACATAATCTCCAATAAAAACACTGCGTGATAGGATGTCATGTGAAAGGATGCCTCTCAAGCACCTTTTACGTGAGGTGTTGTGCATCAGACTCAGAATCAGAATACTTGATTGATCCAAGGGGAAATTATGTAAGTGTTCCAAGGCAACCCCAGGACCCATGTGTTTGAGTATATGTTAGAGTAACTGGTGATTCAAACCAGCCTTAAGGGCATGGTTATCTGTTTCTATGTGCTGGCTCATTCACATGGTGTATCCTTATGACAGCCAGAGGACAGGGTCCAGCAACCCGTTGACAGATGGATCAATCACCATCTGTCAACGGGTTGCTGGTATAATCTGGTGTTGAGCAGTGGTTTCTTGATTCAGACCTAGTTTCCCAAGCAAATGTCTCTACAGGGCCATTATCTGGGCCACTCTATATTACAGCCCTTATTGGCAGTGTCTTGGCCATGCCACTCATCAGACATCTCCACTTCATCCAGCCCTGTCAAGAAATTATCACGAATATCTGCGGTATTTTGTTTTCTCTGCACCAAACTAATAGTGTCTACACTATTAGTTTGGGGCTTCAATAAAGAACTTTACTGGACCCATTCCTACTTATAGCAAACACTTGGGCTATCCTGCAAAGACTTTCCTTTGGAAAAGTAGTCTAAAAATCATGTCCATGTTTTATTGGTGCCTTTGAAATGGGGTTTAAAGTTGCTAAAAACCACAGGGTGGTTACATTCTGTCTCATAATGGAAACTGTCTCCATCAACTCACCTTCCAATTTCCCTCCACCTGCTTGATTGACATGCAGCCGTCCTTTATAGTCAGAAGACTATATTGGCTGTCCATCGTAGGGGCTGGGGTCTCCACCATCTAGTTCACTGGACAGGTTATGGCCCTCAGATCTACCTTTCCTACCTTCCCACCCCAGTGAAATCTCTAAGCTGTCATCCTTCTCTGTCAGTCTCAGCCTGTTTCCTCCCTGTGCTCAGTTCATCATCTGTGTGCTATCCAGCTACCTGCTTTTTTCAGTTTTGGATACCTGCCTGGTGCTGCTGCTGTAAAATCCCCAACAGCTCTCATTTTGAGTGTTGATTAAGGTTCAGGTTCTTACTTTAATTTGTCACCTGTCTGTAGCAGAGGAAGTAAGTGTATATGAGTGGATTGATTTATTTACGCCCTTAAGGTTTTAATTGCCATAGGCAAGATTTTAGACTTCAGCAAGACTTTATATTTACAACCTTTTCCTCTTTTCTTGTAAATAGTAGAACATTATACTTCATCGCACTTCTGAAAAGGGCATCTGTGTCTCAGGTCATAGACAAGGTTGTTCGCTTAGCAGCTCAGTCACTGTTGTCTCCATATGCCAGTTTACTACTGGAAGAGATAAACTGTGTGTATGAACAGGTGGATGAGAACAATTTCATAGTGAATATTAAATATTGCTAAATTAAAACCATCTACTGCTTCGTTTTGTGTTCCAACAACAAACCCAGTTGATTCCTTTCAAAGCTGTTCACCTACAGTGGATGGACAAGACCTGACGCTAACGGGTCTGCTCTCAAAATATTACAAGCAGTAGTGTTGAAGTGACAAACAGCACCCAGCTGCTGAGAGGCTGCTGGAGACCTAGCATCTGAGGATACAGTACATAAGCTTTGTTACATCTTTGACTCAGGAATGACGCTGCATGTGATGTTAGCACAGAACTATGATGTCACCACATTCCTGATGTTTGCGCCACTCTGTCATGCAGTGAATGGATATTAAAAGCTCTTTATAAATGCACAGCATTTACTGTGTACTGTTGTGTGTTACAACAATGCCCCGTTTCACGAAGAATGAAACATTAAGAAAGATTTTAAAAGAGGAAGAGAAAAATATGAACGTCCTGCACGGAAATCTAAAACATTTGATGTTTGCTGTTAGTCAGGGCTCATCACCTCCACTCTGTTTCTGAGCATGTAGGTGTAGTTTAGTGGTGACTGGAGGACATGAGCTGACTGTGAGGGTTATGCTTTCTGCTTAATGAGAAATATTTCTGTTACAGGCAGATAATTTTGCATTTACAGTACGGTAACATTTATAGTGGCTACGGTATTAAACAACTTCAACTTAATTCATTTAGCTAGATTTGTGTGTGTGTGTGTGTGTGTGTGTGTGTGTGTGTGTGTGTGTGCGTGTGTGTGTTAAAGAGAAAGTAACGCTCAGTTGGCAGACTTTTCTTCCCCCAAAGCTCTTAATTTTGTTTCATGTGAACTTATTTCTGAATCTTTCCTCACTGCTAAGAATCATTGCATAAGAATAAATTCTTTGGTTTTTGTATTAAACTCATGTAAATGTTGTGTAATGTGTTCATTGTGAACAGTGACCAGGAAGACAACAAAGATTCTTTGTTATGTTGACTGTAACATAGCTGTTCACGTCTTCTTAAGGCAACCAAATAGTTGCCTCAAAGTGCTTTATGCTGTGAGGTCAAGAACCCACAATAATACAGAGAAAAGCCAACAGTCAGATGATCCTCTATATTTGCTGATGGGTGATGGGTGGGAGACAACAGACACACTGTGGAAGAGAGCCAGAGATGAATAAGAGCTAATGATTCAGTCACAGTGGTGTACAAACACCGCTTTGGAAAAGAGGTGAGTGAAGAAGGATTTTGGATCCAGTGAGATCCATCAAATATGGGCTAGAAGACGGCACTTTGCTAGACCCATGCCTGTGAGCCTCGTGGTTATCTGGATTGGGTTTTGATTATGCACTTGTGTTTGATTTGGTGCTCTATAAATAAAAATATTCTGTTACACTTTATGCAAATCCAGCAAATTGAATTTGCTTTTGCACTTTTTAATACACTGAAAGTAATAAATAAACTTTATTTATACCTCGTCCTTTTATGTCCAGTCTCTGTGGGACATAAACAAGCTGATTCATACAGAATCAACAAGATCAGAAAATCTTCAGTGTGAAGGAAAATCTCAGCTGATCAAGTGAAATATTTTCAGCCTGCCTGTGTACAGGAATTTCTTTATTTGTGTATTATTCACATTATTTGATTGTATAATGCCACTGGATGTTAGCATGTCTCACACTCATGCAGTTTATTGAATGGAAAACTTCCACAACACCCGTCCTGCCCAGTGTAAACTGTTTTGCATCTTTGTAATTATTCCACATGAAAGCTTCGCTTTACCTCACTTTGATCCACAGCACTAGAACCAGTCATGGGTAATACTACTGCTCACTTATGACCTGTGGTGCAGCGGTTCAGCACTATTTCCTTGTTGGACTGAGTTGGTCTCTTTGGGTCATCCAGCTTCAGTCCAAAGACATGTCAGTGAGAATAAATGGTGATTCAGGATTCGCCCAAAGTATGCAGGTGACAGTGAGAGGTTGTCTTTATGTGTTGTTCCTGGACCCAATGATACTGGTGGCTCCAGCACACATATACGGATTGTCACGGTCCTCCGTGTCTTCCTCAATCTCAGGCTACGTCCACACGTACCTGGGTATTTTTGAAAACGCAGATTTTTCAATGCGTTTGCACCTTTCGTCCACACGTAAATGCCGTTTTCGGTCACTGGAAACTGAGATTTTTAAAAACTCTGTTTTTGCATTTACGTGTGGACGAGAAAAACGGAGAAAACGCCAAAAACGCAGCGTCAAAGGTGTGCGCCTTTTTTGACGTCACACTGTGCGCCATGTTATTGTTTCAGTGAAATGAATTTCTACAATACTGTTACTGTTAATTTTACTCTCTGCAGTGTTTAAATGCTTACATATACACACAGTTACTGTCCCTCCACACATACGACTCGGTTCTGCTTCTATGCCCCAGCTTTGTTTACTTTTTCCCGCCGAGGCTTCTAGACTTCTGATTGGCCAACATTTCTACACGGTTAGGAATATAGCGCCACCTGCTGCTTTGGCATGTTCCTAGCAGCATTTTCCTTCATTTCTGCCTTTACGTGTGGACGGGATTATTTTTTAAAACGAAAACGGAAAATCTCCGTTTTCAAAAATACCCGTGTACGTGTGGACGTAGCCTCACTCAGGATTGTTATTGTTAGTCTCTCTCTCTCTCGCTCCTCACAGCGGGTTCTCGCCTTTGAGCCATGCACCTGCAACTAATCACTCACCCGCTGCATGTCCAGCCACTACTTAAGACGGCGACTTCTCATCGCTGGATGGTTGTGCGACTCTCATCGGTGTAGCTCCAGCTCACTGCTGCTTTTCATGTGTCTCCATCAATTGCCTCTTACATTCAAACCCGTGTTTTTCTTTGTACGTAGACCTTCCCGTCCCTGTTTGCTCCTCTGATTTACCGAGTGTGAGTCAGGCGGATCGCGAGTGTTTGGCAGAGTGGCGTGAGTGACGTGACCCTTTCTTCTCCTGGATTTTCCGGAGCCCATCCCGCCTCACATTGTTTATATCAGCTGGTGTTGCGTGAATAAACTTCGTTGTTACTTTAAGATCTTTCGGTGCTGCGCTTGAGTCCGCTCGTTCATGCTGGACACGGATGGACACATGGATGCTTGTTTTAGGCAGCAGTTAGTTACCAGCAGCTCTACATACAAATACACTGGAGTTTGAACTTACATGAATAATGTTGCAGATTAATAGAGTGCACGATGATTACAAACATGCCTGTGTATGAAGTGTTTGGATGAGTCACAGTATTGAGGTCAGCTGATCAGTTTGGCCTGCTGCTGGGTTCCACTGCTAAGACATGGCTTAGTGAGTTATACTGTGATACTGGAACAGTTACTGTAAGAGAAGACGGGCTTTGCAGAAACTGCAACAGTTACATTACAGCACGATCAGGCTGACCAAACACTCTAACCAGGATAAATACAGGCTCTGTTCAGTGACAGATGGGAAACCTCTTCACAGATTCAAAGAATTTACTAATAATAAAGATAATAACAGGCTCCAGGTCCCATCAAAATCTGTAGGTCTGCAGCAGCTCTTCTAAAGGGAAGAGGAAACAAGGAAGAACACAGGTTTAGAGGCGGGTTTGAGATCGCTCAGAATCTTTTAAAAATATATTTTCATTTGTTAAAATAATCATATGGAAAAGCTTAATGCAGGAGACAGCTAATGATCAGTGGCTGAAAGCCCACCCTGACCACAGACAAGCCCCTGCTGACCTGGTGAAGAGGTTAATACGTCGATTGCCTCATTAAAAAAGTTCCTTTCAGACGCTGTATTGTCTCCATTACCTTCATTTCTGGAAGCAGCATTAATCAGTGATCGCTGCAGCACTCTGTCAGACAGAATTATTCATCTCTAAATAGTATTTTCTCATATCCTATTCTTTTTTATCTTATTCAAGGGTTTCAGATGCCTTTTATGTCCCATGGGTAAGAGTAGTGGAGGTTGTTGGATCACAGAGCTGTCATTGACTATTTATTTGTAGCCCCCACAATTCAACTTCTCATGCTGCACACTGTGGTGGGCAGGAGGGGAGGGGAGCAATCAAAGCTCCCTTTCATTTCAACTCCAGACTGTGGCTTCAGATCAGGCCTTCATCACTGCAGGGATGTGCTCCTCCACCACCAAATTGTACGTCTGTGATGGTTGCAGTTATTTCTGTCTGATGGGCTCATTTTGTTCCCTCCATTTCTCATCCTGCATTTTGATTGGCCCAGAGCTAAAATACTGTTTATATCAAGCAGTGAATTCAGGAATTGGATCCAAAAAACCACAAACAAGAAAGGACACAGCGAAGCACGGATGTGATTATGTCTGTTTCAATGCAAATCAAGACGTGTCAGCGTTTTTCACAAATGATTTTCTCTGATGCTGACATGTCATCACATGCTTCTGTCAGAAAGGTGAAGTGTTTGTTATGGCTGCGGTGTTTTTGTCAACACACACATGTGCATACATGTCTGTCTAAAAAACAGTAATAATAATAATAATAATAATATTTATATTTATAACAAGGTGCAATAATAACAGTGTGCAATACAAATACACTCCTTCTTCTTTTTTATTACTAAGTTATTATTCTGTGTTGTGTTGTTTGTGTTGTGTTGTGTTACATGTAGTGCCGACGTACGACAGTTTTCCAATTTCATTGTACTATGTATGACTGTGCAATGACAATAAAGAGTTATCTTATCTTATCTATCTATCGATATCGATATCGATAGATATAGTATGGTATATAGTATGGATGGCTCCCAGTACGGATGGATGTTGTATGTTCTGAAATGTATTGTGTGCTCTTTGTGTGTATATAAACTTGGACACAGAAGCATGCAGATGGCTGCTGTTGACCTGCAGTCATCTTGTCCTGCAGAATAGTTCAGAAGTATAATAAAGTATAAAGCATTCATACAAACATGTTCCAGGGTTATAATGAGGTTTTGCAGCACGTCTGCAGGAAGCTCAGCGTAGACACAGAGGAAACAGTGTTTGCAGATCGTTGCATGGTTCTGTACGACGGTGCCGTTGCTGTTAGAGCTTCGTCAGGACTGAACCTGAGGCCTGGGATACACATCAAACTGACACCTCTGTCTTGCTGTAGCAGTCTACACTGTATAGACCCGTCTTTCTTCATCACAAGAACAACATGCTCTCTGTGAGCCATCTATTGCTCTCACCTCCAGCACAGCATGTTGGGTAATCTATAGGCCCATGGGTCCATCTCATCTCATCACCCACACCAGGGTGTCTTCTCCAGTGCAGGTGTCACGCCTCATTATCACATGATGCTATGACTGTACTGCATCAGTGCACACCATGTGACCATCAATTTTTAACCCTTGGTTGAGGCCAAGCTAGAGTGTCATCACAAGATCATCATCATCATCATCGTGGCACAGACTCCACATGACCCTAACTATCGTGAGTGCACCCTGAACTTCTCCAGGACCACCTGAGCTATCATGTGGATCTCGCACTCAGATGTCCCTGACTGCAGCCTCCTAGCTGGTGTGTCATTGGGCTTCTGGGTGAAGGCTAATGGCCGATCGTCTCTCCCCATACAAGAGTCACAGAAGCAGCGAGGATGTCCTCCAGGGAGGTGCATCTCAAGCTACTGTTGCTGCACTGCTACCCCCTCCCAGTCCATTGTGGCCAGCTCTGATGCAATCTGTGCATCGCTTGCAACAGCCTCAGGGGACGGGGCCGACGTCCTAGTGTCGAGACTACCAGGAGGCCAGTGTAAATGTCAGCCATTGTCGAAACGCCGTGACATAAACAGACGAAACAGCACTTCCAGATCATTACATGATTCTTTGTGGTTTCTCAAAGATTTTGCACTGAGCTGCTTTGTGCAACACTGACACGTTAGCTTCAAGCTGCTGTTGCAGCTTCCTGCTGCCATCTCCAATCACCAGCCACTGTAACGGCGGTCTGGCAAGGAAGGAGCGGCTAGCAGGTCCTGCAGGTCCCGCAGGCATGCAGCGTGGACGTTAGCTGGGCAACTTGGAGGCCAGTCAGTTAGAACAACAGACTTTTATTTGGCATTAACTGAAGACCAGCTTGTGGGGATAGGTTAATTGGAAAATCTAAATTGCCACTAGGTATGAATGTGCGAGTGAATGTGAGTGCGAATGGTTGTCTGTCCCTGTGTGTTGGCCCTGCGACAGACTGGCGACCTGTCCAGGGTGTACCCCGCCTCTCGCCCTATGACAGCTGGGATAGGCTCCAGCGCCCCCCACGACCCTGAAAAGGATAAGCGGAAGCGAATGGATGGATGGATGGATGGATGGAACTGAAGACCATAAGATCACACAAGCAAGGTCTCCACGGCTCTACGCATTCATACATGTTCCAGGGTTAGGTGGTTCCTGCCGCCGGCCCGTTACAGTGGTAAGGTCTCTCTAAAACAGATGCACGGAGAGCAGCGTGCTGGACTGTAATGGCTGCCCCTGCCCTCACTGTAGGAGACTCCAACTGCTACAGTGATATGACGACACCCCATAATAAGTGTTGTTACATCACACACATCTGTCCCAGGGCACTACTGTAAAATAGGAGACACACCTGGCAGCTGTGCCAGTCAGACACCCTCAGCACTGCCCAGGAAACAAACACGGTCACGACTGTTTGAGTGAAAGGATAAACGAGCTCTCAAAATGACAGAAGGGGAGAGGGTTCTCCTTTTAAGATGTGCCAGTTATGTTTCTGATTGCAATGGTTAAACTCAGCGATGGAAGTTATTCTTTCTTTGTGGCAGTTGTGATTTTAGAGCAGTTTGATGCTCTGTCGATGATGGAGGGATGCTTCTTTCTTTCTTTGAATCTTGATTTCATCTCCTTTGCCACACTGTTCCTCCTAAGGCGTGTAAACTGCTCACCCTGCCATGTTTTCCATGGTGTTGCTGTAGACAAGAGTTACTTTCCACCGGTTTCCGTAGAGAAATAGTTTCTGTTGAGCGATGGCTACATCTAAAATACTTACAGTGTTTAAGTCACATGTCATTTCTACATCTTTCTCTTTGATCTGAGTCCGTTCACGTTTGTGCTGTAGGTTGTCCCTCCCTCCCACTGTGCCACAATCAGGGATACATGTGTTGTAGCAGCTGCTCCCCTTAACCTGTACAAAGGAGCTGACCTGAGATAATTATTTGGTAAAACTACAGAGAGCATTTGTAAAAATTTGAGTAATTTGTTGGGAAAGATATTTAGAGGTGAAACCTGTTTCATTTGGGATGCAATCATAGACTCTTCCATGGATACGAGTATTGTGGGATTGGCTACAATGTAACCTTCCAAGCAGCATCTTTTTCTTTCAAGAAGGAAGCTGTTGATGCTACAGCATCATTCAGGTAATCCACACACTTTGTTAGAGCTTCTGTGGATTATTCAACAGCTCTCGGTGGGAATTATTTACATTTCCACATCTTTGGATTCCCATAAATGACTGAATGTTGTTCTGAATAAAATTCAAACTCACAGCGAGATCCACAGACATTTAATTTAGTGGATGACTTCTAAGCTCTTCATCGTTCTCTCAACATTCAAAAGCATCTGAGTCCATTAACAGTTTACATCCATGATCATAATCGCCCCTCTCTTCTGCAGATTCTTTATTTGACTCAGTTAAAGCCCTGGCAGTTATATTTTAGTCCTCTGTCTGTCTTTTATTTATGTTTTTTTTTTGAGTAGTTGGATCTTCTAAGCGACTCGTTTCGCTGTTTTTGGTTTAAAAGGGAATTCAGGCCAAGGTTGTTTGCACATTGCTTGTTGATTCCAAGGATTTTCAAGGACTTCAGCACTTTTGTGTTCATTTGACCATTTTGACATTTATTTTTAAGAAACAGCTTTCACATTAAAAACATCAGAAACATCAGAAACATCAGAAACACATCGCAGCAGGCAGCAGTGATGTGTAAAACAAACAGGAGGGTCGTATGTGTGAGACAGCCAGCTTGTGTTACAATACAAAGCTGAGGATGTGAGGGTGCTGATGAGGCTTCACGGCGTGTCTCTCTAACGGGTCAACGCAAAGATGATGCTCTGATGTCACACTAGCATCATGTCCATGTGGTCAGACCTTCTTGGTGCAGAAATGTTATATTTTCCTAGTTAATCTGCTTTAACAACAACAATGAATTTTTATTATTTACTTAATTTAAACATGTTGTAAATTCTGTTTTGTTTCTTCCAGAATTTTTATTACAAAGTTTCACATTTTTACTTTCATAGTATTTTATTTTATCTTAAGTTTGTGTGTACATTTATTTATTTTTTGCATTTTCACAGTTGGTTTAATTATTTTAAACGAATATTTTTGGTTATTAAACAGGTGAGTTGGTGCATTTCTGAAGCCAGTGAATTCTGTTGATGGGGAATCTTGCTGCTGACAAGATGTTTTCATAATGTCACATTTTTAGTGCTGTTATATGGAAGATCTAAAAAGGTTTCCCATCACTGTTACTCTCAGCACTGCAGTTTGTATATTTAATGTAATAAAAAACGACCCTCTGCCTTCAGTTTATAGAACTGACAGGAGGCTTCATTGTGTTCTTTCCACATGAAACACAAATGCAAAATTAATTGTGTCCTCTCGCATTAAGTTCTACAAAAGCCACATGCTACTCTTAGCAAAACTTCTACTTTTTTAACCACCAAACACTGTTTGTTTTTAAACAATAAAATGTAATTTACGGAGTATTTTCCACATTTGAAGTGCAAATATGTGACCGGACTGAAGCAGCCGGCTGCGCTGGGTCCACCAAGCTCGGTATGAATCCACTAAACTCGGGGCTCTGCAGCAGCGAGGCCCGGCGGTAGAAAATCCCTGCTTTAAATTCTTTTGGAAACCTTACTGTCACAGTTTGAGATCCAACTGCACACTGCTGCATGAAACGATACCTGCGGGAGAATAAAGACACTTAATGAAGGCAATCTTCATCCCATTGTGATGCGCATTTATTCAGCCTCGTGGCATTTAAGCGATCTACGGGATCAGGCTTACCGAGTCCTGTGGTCACTGCCACAGCCCCAAACTGTAAGGTGCAGGTAGGTGTTTTGTTCATATGGGCATCTAAAGGATCGGAGCCTCAGTCTGAGCTGACAGGCAGTCGCCCCGCTGGGGAAGCTGCAGACTCGGTGTCGGTGAGTCCGGAGCGTCCCCCTGTTGCTTTAAGCAGTGCGTCCTGCCGTCCGACAGGAGGCGTGTCTCCCCTACGGCCGGAGCTCAGCGCTACCAGATGAGAGCGCGGGGGAAGCGACGCGGTTCCTCCATAGAAACAAATCAACTTCTTTGTGCTGCTTTGATGACTCTCCTCTGCTCTGCTCTGTCTAAGGTAGGCACGCTTTTTCCTCCAAACTTTACACTTATTTCACGCTTAAACGCGACCCTCTGGATTTGTTCAGGAGCAGGTCAGCTCTTGTGGAAACACGTCAGAGCAGGTAGAAGCTTTTTCGCGTCGTTTTCCAACCTGCGCCGCTGACGCCTCAGGCGCGGCTTGAAGTTGGTCCGTGCACTTTATCCAGACACCTTTAGAAACAACGATGTCTCAAACACGGCTCGGATCTGTGCTTCAGAAACTCTGCAGGAAAGTGACCTCCCATGTTTATGCACGACCTCTGTGTAGAGGCGCTTGTCACCGTACGGCTACCTCCTCCTCTTTCTCCTCGTCCTCGGCCTGGTGCTCTCACTGCTGTGGGCTCGCAAGACATTACAAGGGTCGTTAAATTTCCACCATGATCCACTTTATGAATGATCCGTAAATAACGTCTCTAGTTCGCGCGGTTTGATGGAAACTCACGAGATGAGCCACGCATTTGAAACCCACGAGCGCATTAGCTGTAAATCAACTTTATCATCGGGCAGTGCTGCCGGCGGAGAGGCTCCCTCATGCGCTCTTTACGCCCTTTCCAAACGCACAAAGGGACATTTGTTGACCTGTAAGTCTGTCTGTGAAAAGAGGAGACATCCGGATGAGTCTGTGTGCTGGTGCCAAGTGTGAGGTCGTTTTTACCTGTACGGTCCACCAGCGCGTCTCTACGTTAGTTTGTAAAGCTGCCTCTTGTTTTTCTTCTTTGTGTCCAGCTTTTAACTCGAGCTTGTAATCTCCTTTTGATTTAGTAACATAGTAACGTCCTGTGGAATCTGAGGATGAAATGAGAAACAATGTTACAATAACAGCCAATAGTGATACAGTAGTAATATCATTATTCGGTGTGACAGGTGAGGTGTAATGGCCCCAGAATCGTTTTACATTTACCTTCTGCACACCCACCTGCGTGTCTATAAACGGCGGGCACAGCAGTAGTTTTTGTGTTGCCTACAACAAATGATTGCAAATATGGAGTCAGCTTAGGAGTAACAAGATCACCCAAACTGTGGATCATCAGTCCAAACAGAACATCTCTGCTCATTAAGGAGGCCAGCGAGCAGAGGGAGCTGGCATCATCACGGGAGCATATGTGAAAGCCATCTCCTGCTGGAGCCTCGGAGTGAAATCAAGCCTCTGTTCGTGGTGCTGAAACACACGCGGGGTGTCTCCTGCTTTAAAACATATTCTCTGTTCAGGTGCTGAAAGAGCCGCAATGAAAAGCTGGACGTGAAGCACAGGCGTGTCTGCGCCGTGGAAAACTCAAAGCGAGACTAAAATGCGGACAGCGTGGCCTAAAGCCCACGGAGAAAGTCCGTGTTAGCACTCCGTCATCATTATACTTGTATTTTCAGTAGTTGACAGCTGTGATTGGAGCCAAGATATTTTTATTTAATGCATTTTAAATTATCCCCACTTCCGCACACCTTCACGCGTCTGCGTTACGAAGTTTATGATCTATAAGTTTGGGAAATGATGCAGCTCATTAATAGGACTGAAATTCTGACTGAAATTTTGGGAACAAATACATTTACGTTTTGGGGCTTTTTTGCCTAAAAATCCGGTGACTCTTGTTAAAATGTTTCATTTCTAAATGGCTTCCTCACAGAGAGCGTTACAGTCACACGGACTTCACCTCCAGTAATTCTGCGCTGCTATAAAGCGACAGAGCCTCCAGAGTCAGGCACGAAACACATGAAATGTAAATGTGATCTGGAGGCTCGTGTCTAACAGGTTGGCCAGTCTCGGTCTGAGAAGAATGAATTTCAAAAAAGCAAAAGTAATTCCAGAGACAGAAGCTGGAACACCGGCGCGCCGAGCGCAGCCTATTCATCACGCTGAGTTACAGTGACAGCTTAGCTTCACACACGGAGCCCACGCAGTCCGTGCTTGAATGACTTCGATCAAACACTGGCGATCATTTCGAATTCATGGCTCGGCTTTTACGGGGCTGCGCACGACGGCCGACGGAGATTGAGCCGAAGCGGAGAAACGTCAGCGCGGCGGCGGGCGAGCTGGCCGGGGATACAGCAGGGACAGGAGTGCGGGAGGTACGGCACTTTGGTAGGGGACACAGATCCACGAGTGAAGTGTGAGCAGCAGTATACCCTGTCCATCCTATGCGCTCGACGTCAGATGCTGTGCGGCAGTGCAGCGGGAGGAGCTCGGACTGGGGAGGCTCACACCGCTTCTCTGTCTTTCACTCTCACTTTGTCACTTCGGTAACCCCCCACCCCCTCCCCCAGCCCCAACTCTCACCCTCTTCTATCTCTTCCTTTGTCTTTCAGTAAATGGATTCCCCTGCCTAGCATGGATGCCCCGACACCTCCACATTCACCATCCTCTTCCTCAGCTGGGGGCTTTTTCTTCTTGGCGCAGTGAGCTGGACTCGTACTGATTTTTTCCCCTCTTGCCAAATGGATGTGGGAAAGCCGCTGCTCAGCCCGCTGGTGAAGATCATGCCTTGATCTTACAGCTGCCTGAATTCACGTCGTAGGGGTTAAAGAGAAAACAAGACAGAGGAATATACGATCCAGGGATTTAAACCCAGCGCACCAAACAAGCACCATGAAGATCCCCCACCTGATATTTAGAGCCAGGCTCAGGTGCACCGTCAAGCTCCTACTGCTGCTAACACACTGTGTGGGGCTTTTACACGGGATGCCACATGTGCTGAGATTTGGTAAGCTGCTTCTTTTCTGTCGTCTGTTCAAAAGTTTCACTGCTGTGTTTTCACCCCATAAACGATGCTGCTCCATCCCCACCTGTTGGAGACTCGCTGTTTCTCCCTGCTCTGCTCTTCTGACTCTTATTTGCAGAGTAACCAGAAATTTGGCGTGAGGGTCGTGTGTGCAGAGAGTTGGCACAGACCTGCTGCACAGAACGGATTTATGAATGGCCTTCAAGTTTAAGGGAGTGGGCAGTGTGTAGCAGAATGACAGCGTAAACATTCACAGACATTAACAGCAGCGATGAGCTTCCTGTGTGTGATGTACTGATGGTGTGATTTTTGTGAAATTACACTTATTATTTCTGTTATAAAGAATCATATTCACACACTTTAACTCTGTGCTCAGACACACAACAAAGGAACCACGTGTGGTTTTCTAACACATTCATGCTACATGATACGCAGGACATCTTCCAACATCTTCTTTTGTAGCTGCATCATTTTATTACATTAAATTATATTCTCAAATTATTTTAAATACGAGTTGAATCGACTAATTTACAGACTTGAATGCGATGCTTGCAAAAGCTAAAAGCCGCTGATTTCACCGAACAGTGTGGCTCAAATAGTGACGAAGATAATTGAACTTTTTGTTGAATTTCATCCATCAGGTCACGGCGAGGAACACAGACATACGCAGAATACACAAAGTGTTTTAACACAAACACAGGTGCTTCTTCTTAACAACATCACGTCGTTTATTCTTTGAAAATAAAGTAAAAGGATTCTGTGTAATTAAAGCCACGGTGAACATTTCTTGCATTGATTAATAGGAAGTGATGAAGTGCAAATTGATTTTCTGCTGGTGGAGCTTTGTTGGATTTACACGACACACAGAGAACGAGGAGCTCTGAGCTCGTCGGTGGCTGACTGCCTCCCACACTTATCCACATGCAGAGCGGGCACAGACTGCCCCGTTAGCACCACAGCCTTTCCTGCTCTGTGATTAATCGGCCTGTGGGACAGGTTGTTCCTTTTTTGCCACTCGTGTGTGTTCAGGAGGCATCAAGCTTTCATTACCGAACGCAACGGACCTGCTGAAACATTCAGTGTAAGCATTGCATCAAACATCCATTAGAGTCTTTTATCCTGGGACAACACAAATGTACATTAATATTAAGCATGCTGTTTGCAGATAGGTGGCAAACTCGTAAAAAACACTAAATAAGCAGCCGTCAAAATCAAAGTTAAAGATGCTGCTGACAAAACACAATCCAGCTCCTCAGCGTCTGTCCGTGGACACACTTCATGTCCCTGCATTTTGTGTTTGAGATGTGTCAGGAATGACGTCATGTTAGTCGCGAGACATATTGAGACTGTCACAGAAGACACCGGCCCAGCGATGACGACATGTGGAACTATAGGGAACCATTAACTGCATGTTTTTCATGCACGTATTCCCTGAGGCTCAGTGCATGCTGACGTTTTTCTCTTAGTCCTCACATACAGTCAGATTTCACCAAACAGTGAGGTTAACCCTGCAAAAACCCAACTACAGTTACAGCCTAGCTTTAATGCACCTTATTATCAAACAGCAAGGAAGAAATGTGAAAACATACATGACAAAATTCTGGAATCACAGTGACTGTAAAGCATTAACAGTAATCATCATCATCAAACGCTCCTCTCTGAGGACGATGCTGTTATTGCCGTCACCTTTGCTTGCAGCTTCTTTGTGAGTTGCCCTGCAGCTGCACACGTGTACGTACAGACGGGAAGAAACCTGGTGGTTAAACAGAGATAACTAAGATATCAACCAAGCAGACGAAATAAAACAGGCAATGGCAGGAACACCGTCCCAAGCAGGTACAGCTTGTGGGATGTTAGGAGGCTAGATTTCATGAACACGGTGGGTCAGATCAAAACCTCCTGAACACTCAGTATTACTCCACACTTCAGCTGGAACAGCAGTTACAGCAAGTAGAAGCTCACAAACAATGCAGCACATTTAAGAGTCGTCGCTGTTAGAAACACACACCCAAAAAACCAACAGAGCAAAGCTGCCGGTGTGGCCGGCTCCTGGGACAGCAAACAGACGCTACAGGAACACCGAGTTCTTATAAAACCTTTGAAACTGAACTTTTAAATGCTTAAAATGATTTTTATCCAGCTGAGCAGAGAACAGAGACATTACATCGCAGCGAGACTTTAAATGTGATCGTGCGTCTTTTGAAGACAGACACATGCTGACAGGAACCTCATAACTGAATTTTCCCATGGCCCGTTGAAGCTAACGCTCGAGTCGGATCAGCTGGAAGCGCTGAACCGTGATGACGTGGGACCTACTGTCTGTGTAGCACTGACTCCAGCCTGCTGCCTCTGCTGAGACGTCCCAGAGTTGTGAGGAGATGTAATGCACACAGGTCAAATTGGATTACCTGTGTGTGGAGGAAGTCACAGAAATGCAGGGGCACTGTGTTTCATACATCCACCTCCTGAGCTGCTGTTAGGAAGCAGACGACTCCACCACATTAACAGAGACGTTTAGGTCGAAGAGGTGCTCCGACTATTTCTCATCAGTCGTACAAAGAAGCGAGTTGAAATTGGATTTCTGTGCAGTAAAGACACCAGTCTGCACCGGGCCTCTGTTATGTCTCCAGCATGGCTGTTGAGTATGTTGCATTGGCTGCGCTGGTGAGCATTAGTATGAAGGGCAGTGTTTAATGGGCCATGCAAGCTAAATGCTGCAGGTCAGAGCCAGAAAAACGTCCTCTTAGAAAGACCTCAGACAAGCCTGACTGTCAATAAGTGAACAGAAGAGCAGATCTGGCCTCATGCATTGCAAATAAAATGATTTGCAGAGAACCAAAAGATACT